>NC_091141.1:30462637-30770762 GCF_041381155.1 Argopecten irradians | reverse complement strand
TTTCCCTTAGTTCTTTCATTTTCCCTAACGCTGTGCCGATATTGACAAGATACAGTAAAACATTATACTAGCCATGATGGATGTAAATACTTTATATATTTTTTTTTTAATTTTCAAACAGTTTACATAACACACATAAATAGACACCAAACAAAGACATTCATACGCACTCACCCACAACACTCAGACGTTAACCTTTACGTTTTGTTAAGTCATACCTACATCTAAAAGCACGCATCTATATAATATGACAAATCATAGTATTACGCTGCATGACAAATAACATGACAAATTATACATATATGTACATGTATGCAAAATACGTGCATGCCTGTATACATCCATAGATGCATTCATACAAGCACACATACATACAAACATGCATATTATAGCCAGTGATCGGCTGGTGTAGTGGTAAAGCCGCTGGCCTTTCACCTAGCCGGCCGAGGTTCGATCCCCGACCTGAACGTGAAAAGGTTAAGGGATACCTGCCCGATCACGAGGGTTTTATAGTATAGCATACATATGTATAACAAACATCGATATATAAATGCATCAATCTAGACAGTGAAATTACAGAAAACAGACAAGAAGAAAAAAACAAAAACAAAAAAAAAAAAAACACGAGGGGATGTACTGTTTCCTAACTACACCTATTATATTGTATTTTACAAATAATTATAATGTTATCAAAAATGCGCTAATGAGAAATAATTGGTCTAGTCAGCGATACAAACTACAACAGTGAGTGATATGATGTAGAATTACAAAAGGGAATATGAAAGTATGTTACTTGTGTAGAGTAACAAAATCTAAATAAATGAAGTGAAAACTAGGATAAATTTACCTACCCCCAACCTATGTTTTTATTCATTAATTAGCATACATTCTACTGGCTTGCCCGTGGTATATATTAACCATTCCGAAGTATTTTATAACGATAAATACTTTTTTTAATGGTGTAATGATAAGTTTCGTTGTGAATACTAAAAACATTCGTTCTTACATTTTGCATAATTGCTAAAATCAATCAATCATTTTGGCATTCCTACTCATACAACGTACTTGTTAACATGTAAACACTAGGGCAATGCTTCACATCGATGATTCCGAAAGCAAAATATTCAGTGTAAACATATTTTATTTAAGCTTGATTACACCTGTTCGTCTTAAACACTTGGAGGTAACCATCTCATTCCACCACTGTCATTATGGCCCCAATACTTTAGTATTTTGGTATTTTTAATAGGTTGATGTCTGCAAATTATCTCAATTGTCACAAAGAAGTATATCCCTCTGTGACCGTATACACAATAGACCGTCATCTGTCAGGACAATTTGTTCTTAGTTGTTAACATTGAGCATTAATTTCGTAATTTCACTACGTCATCTGTCTGCCAGAATTATTTTTTATTTTTTTTGGTGATTTTTATTTATTAAGGTGAAAATTTATTATCCCCAGCGCATTGTTCATTAACAAATATTATTAATTCATCTACATCTTGGAACTCACTGTCAGTGTTTCATTCATATCGTTTTGATGTTTTATTCGAGGCAACAGAAATAACAAATTATATCCCTCTGTCTCCAGTGTAAATAACACTCTGTCTACAATGTCATGGTATCTCTGTATTATGGGAACCCCTGTCTAATGTAGCTCATGCATTTCAGCTTAATTGATAATATCAGAACATTTCACCGCCACAACCCGGTGTTACACAAAGACGTGAAATTTGGTATATACTTATTATAGACAATATTAATTATTTCTTGTCAACATCTTAAACGGTCCTAATGTAAAGCTGTCATATGAACGTATGATATTGGCTTTTAGTATATTATGCTACACATATTATCCAGACATAATAAAACGATGATACAAATATATCCAGGACAAAAATCTTCGTCAACTGCAAATGATCTATCATTATAAACCTTTCTTCATCGCATAGTCGCTTACCAGAACAATGTAATTTTGACTTCAAGTCATTTTTTTTAAATGTGAATATTTTATTTGAACTCTAAAATAAAAGGACATACTGATTTCCTCCCATCAGGTTCAAAGAAGCCAAAGCTGATATAATATAAAAAAATAATTTCCTTGAAAGTGTTAATGATCTACTTTTATGAAGCTTTTCCTTAAACATATTACATTCATACACTTTTATTCAATTATGCTACAAATCCTAACACTGACTAATTGGTCTCTGTGTATTTCATGTATTAAAACCTCGGATAGCTCGAACCGCTAGTCGTCAAATACCCTTCTTTCTATTAACAGAAATTAACCCCCTTTCTATCAAAGACAGTAATTAAATCAGGCATCTCGATTTGTCGAACAGAAGCGTGGCCTTTCATATTGATTTTTAAAGATGCTCCACCGCCGACAAATGGTATTTTTTCACTATCAAAAACAGGAGCAGACGATTTGGTATTTTTCTTCAGTTTCAAAAGTTACTTACTTTGCACCATTACCACCATTGAAAAGTTTGAGGTTCTTATTTTACTTTAAGTTAAAAATATGAAAAATAATTAATTGCATCCCGAAAAAAATCCGTCGCACTATATCCTATATGAAATGAAGTACTCATTGCACATGCACCAAAGGCAACATGAGTTATTTCATATTATTTTTTGTGTAAATTAGACATATATATACACGATTGAAGACCAATTATTGTTTAAATAATGAATATAATTTATGCTCTGTCGGCGGTGGAGCATCTTTAACATCATTGTTATGTACATTTTATCCATTTGTATACACTAGTTGTATTACAACAATAAATTGTTTTTAGAAACAATCAAAATACTGTTAAACACAAAACCCATGTCATTGACATACATTTTTTATCATAATTTGAATATTTGACTAAATGACATACCACGGATGATTCGAATACTCCTTGTTCCTCGAATTATTAACCGAGTTCTTTGCAGTTCGACTTACGGATATGTGACTGTATTATGTTCGAGTTGAACGCAGAAAAATGATTAATTTATGTAGATATATACCACCTGATACAAATACATTACATGACGCTAACTATATACCCATTCTAAATCGTTTACAATATTACAAACAAACGCAACTATTAATACAGTTTTAAGATTAATCATTAGAGTAAACAGAAATCCGAATCCAATACATTAAAAAAAACAATTACATATCAGGTGTGTTCCCTACAGAATAATATCAAATCATCGCTGTACATGTTTTTTAGCAAGATTTGTGAATTAATCATGAATTATCAACACCAGTTCGATAGGACTTAGCCACGTAGCTAAAACATTATATATCAAATACATAATATAAACTAATATATTGGTATATTTATTGGTTTTGTTCTGTAAACATAATTGTAAAAATGTTTTTAAAAAACGACAAATAATGCATATTAAATCGCATAGTGAATATCATATTCAATATTCCAAGAACTGACACATTCATTCACAATGAAGAGATTTAATAAAGAAATCGATTAAATATCACATATTCCGCTTATAGATTAAAACATACTACTGCTATTATGAATCATTGGATGCTTCTAATATTAAAAAAATAGCACGTAAATCATAAGTAAAATTACACAAACTCCAAAAATATAATAAATAGTGTGAATGTAGACACACATAATTCTGAAATAGTAACCTTTATACATTAATTCTAAATAGTCAATCTCAGTCAAATATTCCATTTGCAATTTTTATAACATATATTTATATGTCTGTAACTTGGATATCATCTGTGCACCTATACCTGTGTTGATATGATAGGAAGGTATCGACTTTAAGTTGTCGGAATTGAATATAGTTATAAAATATCTGACTAATTAAGTTTCATAATACCTGATCTGAAAGTTTGTAATATTAGGATTTCATTACATTACTGAATTCATGTTTTCTAGTTTTAATACTAACAACGTACTTATGGTTTGATAAAATAGCAAACAGCGCACACTGTTATTATCATACGTTACATCTTTTGAAAACTAATTGATAAACTGTTCGCTGCCATCGGATCTTTCTTTTCTTAATTTTAAAGGCTCTCCAGTAATTATGTAGATGACAATCTGAGTAATGATATTAATTGATTAAGTGTGTCCTGTTTCCGTAAGCAGTAACGTATTCTCCTGAACCCATTCGCTATTCGTAATAGTATTGTAACTTGCTACTTTTTAATGGTCTTTTGTTTTTCTGCTTTATCGGAAGATACTATGGAATACAATTCAGAGTATTCCAACATTTTAAAAGTCGAATACCCTATATCTAAACAATGTTTAAAAAGTTTGTCTTTTTATATTAGAAAAAATATTGTGTTGTCATATTGAATACTGTCGGAAATTATACAGTGTTTACCAAAACAGGACATATACACATACGTATACTATAACGTCAGCCGAATCGGGATACGAATAGTTTTGTAACATATCAAAATGTCAACTGACGAACCTTTTGATCTTTAAATGAAATTCAAACAATGAGTTGTTAAGTTAGACAATTACATAAATGGATTATCTCATTTTTGTTTCAATTATGTTACGGACATTAACAGTAGCATCACATCACACAGTCGTTCGACTTGGATTATAAACATATATCCAGTAAAACAAACCATCGTCTATTAGATATGGTCAATGGTTTTCGACAGAAATAGTATCATGATTCGGTGGCTATCATGAGTTTTGTATACGTTTAATAACACGCTGTAGATGATTCAGCTCGGTTGCATCAAACACATATATCCGTAAACTATATACTTCACATTTATGATGTTAAAAACCTTTGCACTAAAAATTGGATGAAAAAACGTTTTAATAAATATGTTGATGTATACGTTGAACTGTGAACGGTACTGTTTAATGTCTGGGTATTACCTGTCTATTTACCTTTATTGTCTGTTATCTAATCATGTACACGGTGATGTATCCTGGCCAGTTTTTGCCTCTGTCCTCTCAGTGCTGTATTTGCGTCCATAAAATCTGTATAAAAATATATCTATAATTTTTCATGTTACTTACGAGATTCTTTTATATGAAGATAAATGCTTTCTGTTTCCTATTGTCATCACAGAATATATGCTGTAAATATACTAATGACATGAACACGTCAAATATTCAGAAGAGAAAAAAAAACATTCAAACTTATTATCCACATTATGTATATATGGTACATGTGACATAGTAAAAAGTAAAGTCTAGAAGAATGTATCACCTTTAAGTATCGGGTTATGTACCCATTAAAACTGAGAAAACCTCAAAAGAAATATCAGTGGTTTACCAACCTCATATATATTATATTACTATGACACTACTACACTATTATTCTGTCTATTAATGAATTATCTCCCTTATACAATTATTAAAAAATATAAATATGAAATATATTCTTAGACTATCTATAGGAGTATAATACATGGCATATTAATAATATTCTTTTTATACTTACCCTATTTGTTCAATTAATATGTTGCTTAATCAACTGAATACATGTACATAATTTAATTTGTATAAATATCTGGCTAGGAAAAGGCTTATATAGGCCTAGCCTGTTGTCCATTCTTATTTATTCAATAGAATTGGTTGGAATGAAAGTATCGGATTCAATGTAACAAACCATGTCATTTTTACCCGTTTATTTAGAAATAATCATACCCCACTGGTATCATATTTTCCCGTTCAAAGTAACAAAGGTGTTTTGTCTGCAAAATATATATCATTATTCTGTAGAATAACAACTTAATTGCTAAAAAAACATATGGTAAAACTAAATACATCCCTTTGTCGCTGCTATAAAAATACGCCACCCAATGGTAATGTAACTCTATTCTTATCCTTTCAATTGATTATAAGTAAAAGTTAAAAAGCTTGTAATAGAGATTGAAAAAATAAATGTTCAAAAACTAATGTTGACAATTTTTGAGACATCATCAATGAAAATAGTAGCTTTTTTGTTTGTTCCGTTTGATAAACAAATTAGGACCGACTGATATATAAACCACGTGAAACAAAATTCAAGAAAAAAATACTCAGAACGACGAAATTTTGTCAAACAAGCACGATAGATTCCTGAAAATTAAATTGAAACACACACGTGTCAATTCATTCTAAGCTCAGCAGACTTCGGTACACTGCCTCGGTAACATAGGACAAAATTGAAAACATACTGTCCACTCACATGACAACTTGTATATATTGTATACAGTAAATATCGTTAGCTGAATTCCAAAGTATTGAGAAATGAATAGAATCTTACATAGGTCTGTAACAGGGTATGTATATATGCGATTGTTTTCACTATACTTTATGTAAACGGATATATATTTGATATATTTGTATTGATATACATGTATATTATACCATTATATATTATTATTATCAAAAACTAACACATATGTGTGCTGTCCAGGGAGAGAGATGGTGAAAGGGCTTTGAATGGATCCGTGTCTGTTTGTGATTACTACTCACTTGTGCGTGCACGTGAAGGAGTGAGTATGTGTGTGAGATTAGTTATGACATGTGACCATGGACGGGTTTTTGATTGGTCAGGACGGGTGTCCAGTTTTACCTGGGTAAGGTTTTAACCTCATCTGGCACTTTGTTCCTGACCAGATCACAGACCAGTTAATACTATTTTCTGTGTAAGTGTTTATTCTCTTTCAATTTGCAAGTTTTGATATTCAGCATAGCGTCTACCTATATCTAAGTTTATATACACTGTTGTAATTAATACGGGGTTTGCATTTTTATATTATAATTATATCTAAAAGTAATTGATATTTTGTCATTGAGCTACTTTTAAGCCATAGTTTAAATAGTAAAATAATTCTATTTTTGTATCTATTTTTTCATGAATTTCTCTTAAATTCATGATGGCATAGTATTCAGTTGGTAACTTATTGTTTAAAGTTCCTATATAGTCCGAACTCCGGAGCAACTTTCAAAAGAATGTGGCAAACTTCCACACCATAGCTGTGGGGTGAGTGTGCGATAGGTAAAGGTAAATTTATGTTTATTAGAAGAAGAACGAGATGAATCCTCCAACACCACCAGTCATAGAGAAACATAACATAATTACAAAAAATAGATATCCCCAGAGCCAGTAACATTCAAAGGCTAGTATACGTGCTTATCTATGATTCACACAGTTCCCAATTACAACTACAACGTTGTTAGCACCGTGATTACCCATTTTTTATAGTGAAAACAACTGAAAAACAAATAATTTTTCATAAACTATCGGCTCTTGGCAGAACGAAAAGTACCAATGAGTTCGAATTATTCTCGAATTTTTCGTTCTGAAGACACGGTAGCACAATTCATTACCACAAATCTATATCCTTTCAGTCTCACGACTGCTCAATTGGTTTTCACTAAGCTGCTGCAGGTTGGCGAAGGGTTTCTGCACTCTAGAGGAATATATTTCCACATCTATTTCGACGATTTCCTCATGCTCCACTTAGTGCGGCAATCTTTGGAGTCGAATATCCGTCTGTTCCTAAAACTTTTGCTCAAAGTCGACTTCATTCCTTCCAGAGAATAGTCCGAGGTTTCCCTTCTCAGAAATTTGTCCTCATTGGAAACTGTTTCAACTCAGTTAAGGGTATTGCCTTTCCACCTTTGGAAACGTTCGAGAAGGCTAGATATCTGACCTTCATCGGCTGGTCACACGTCCAAGTGCGTTGGTTTCTCAATTTTCTTGGTTATTTCAACTCGCTGGCAGATGTGGTCGTTCTAGGGAGACTTCACATCAGACCTCTCCAGGTGTTCCTTCTCGCAAACTGGGTCCCTGCCCGCAGGGAATGGGAGGCGTGGCGGCTTCTTCTCAACCAGTCCGTCAAGGAGTTTTCGTGGTGGTGGATTCTGAAAGACTATGTTCTCCAGAGGTTTCCGTTGTCCAAGCCAGCTCCAACCACGTCCTTGTTCACGAATGACGGGTTGGGGGGGTTAAATTCGACGGCACTTGCCAGTCGAGGGAATGGTCTAGAGAAAAGCTCTCCGAGGACATCAACGTGCTGGACATGAGGACTGTTATGTTGGCTCTGTAGGCTTTTCAGACCATTTTGCATTTCAAGGTGGTTTGTGTGGCTACGGACAACTCAACAGTTGTCGCGCATCTGGAACGACAAGGGGGAGGTGTGTTTATTTGTCTGTGTGTTGCCTGGCTCCCTATATATGTGCGTATATGCGAATGTGTGATTTTGGCCAATTTTGATAACTGAAATATAAGATGACCGCCATATGAACACAGCTACCATACATCGGTTGTATTGAGTCTGTATTATGTGGACTTCCAAGAATGAACGAGTATTTGGGTTTATTTTTGGTTGTACCTGATAGCCGCTACAACAACAACGTTCGATTACTCTTAGGAACCAATATCCTTATAGAGGCATGGAATGGGTTTCGGAAAGTTTTTGGAACAAGATTCATGCCTTTGGACACTCCATGGTACCTAACTGTCAGATGTTTGATGTTGAGGGCGAAGGAGTTAAGACGGACGAATTGGTGTTAAGGTGTAGTGAAGACTACTGTAAATGGAAACATTGTCATTCCATCCAACTCCAGTGCGACCATACAAGGTATCATCGACAAGCCAGTAAATTATCTGCCAACTTGTGCCCTGTTACAGCCGGTGAAGTCATCGATCACCAAGGACTTGGACATAACACCTGGGTTAATTCACTATGATTACAAGGGACCTAAGCAACATGTACCCGTCACCGTAACTAACATCACTGTTAGAAACCTTACTCTACCATCAAGATCCAGCATCTCAGAACTTCATGCTGTAAGTGTGGAAGGTACTCTGGAAAACTATGATGTCCCTTCGGAGCAAAAGGACTTCCGGGATTTAATCAATTTGGATATTACGAATTTTACACCAGACCAACAGCAACGGACCGATATGTTTTTACGTCAATTTACGGATGTATTTTCATCTGGGAATCTGGATCTAGGACATTGCTCACCGTAAAGATTTAGTAGATTCTACCCCTTTTCCGACAAAGGTTTAGGATGATCCCTCAAGCGATGTATGAGGAAGTTAGATATCATCTTCGGCAACTTGCAGCTTGCGGGGTTATACAGCGGTCACACTCACCCTGGTCTTCATGTGTAGTGCTAGCTCGCAAGAAGGATGGAAGCCTACGCATGTGCATAGATTACAGGCAGTTGAATCAAAGGACCAGCAGGGACTCGTATGCGTTGCCGCGGATTGGAGAGATTTTGGACATTTCACATGGATCTAATCTGTTCTCAGTCCTCAATATGTAGAGCGGATATCATCAAGTTGTGGTTTTAGAAAAAAAAAACATAAAGAACGCACAGCTTTCACTGTTGGACAGCTCTATTTGTGGGAATACAATAGGATGCCTTTCGGGTTAATCAACGCGCCAGCCACATTCCAACGTCGAATGGAGAATTGCTTATGGGACTACATTGGATCTATCGGTTTCATCTACTTGGATGACCTGATGATCTTTTCGGAGGATTTCGACGAGCAAATACGTCGGTTCGAGTTGGTGTTACAGCGGTTGGGGGAAATGGTATTAAATTATCACCTAAGAAGTGTTCCTTACTTAAAGCCAAGGTCAAGTATCTGGGATTTGTGGTTTCTGAGGCTGGAGTGGAGGCAGATTCATAAAGGATTGAGAAAATAGAACAGTGGAAGACGCCAAAGAGTTTCAATTTCTTGGATTCGCTGGATAATATCGGAAGTTTGCTCGGAATCTTTCCATGATAGCAAAGCTTTTGAATGATCGTTTACCTTCCACCGGCCGAAGGAATACCAAATCTAAGAAGAGGAAACAACAGCCTGATCAGATACAATAGACATAGGGGAATGAACAATACGAAACTTTCGATCAGCTTAAAGCTATACTTACCTCGCCGCCTGTTCTGAAATATGCATATTTTGCACTCCCCTTTGAGGTACACACTGATGCCAGTGCCAGAAGACTCGGAGCCATTTTGTATCGGGAACAGGACGGAAAGAAGACAGTCATTAGCTACGCCAGCAGAGGATTGAATAAGGCTGAACGGAAGTACCCAGCGCACAAATTAGAATTCCATGCGATGAAATGGGCGATTACAGACAAGTTTACGGATTACCTATTTGTGAATCGCTTCATCGTCGTCACGTTACGTACTGACTGCATCAACTTTGACACCGGTGGCTAGCTTCTTTGAATTTTAATACGTTTTAAGACAATGATTATGGCGGTGAAGTGTTTGAAAATTATCAATTAAACCAGAAGGCAGCAGGAACTACATTACAAGCATGGCCTTTCATAACTCGCAAATGACATGGAAAATTTGTCAAAGCGAGTATTTACCTTATATAGTATGTTAGGTAATAAGTCAAATGATGTACACACATTAGTAAAAATATAATTAATGTTCAACGTTTAGAAGTAGGAATAAATATATCCACTGATAGAGGTCGGTCTGCTATGTATACGGTGACAGAGGGATACACATATATGTAAAGTCAATTATGACAATTGTTGGTTACTATAATTGTAAAGAGAGAGTTTGCAAACATTAACTTATTAAAAATACTAATGCACTGGGACCATAGTGACGATGATATAGTTACATCCAAGGTTTTCTGACATACAGGTACATCAAACTTAATTGCAATATGTTTACACTGAATATCTAGCGCTTGGAATCATCAATGTGAAGCATTGCCCTAGTGTTTAAATGAAGACAAGTACCTTATATGGGTCAGAATGGAAAATGCTAAACTATTGTATTGATTTTTAACATTTTTTTAACAATGTTAAATACGTTCATGTAATGAGTATAGAAAACGAATTAGTACCCGTTATCAGCATAGAATGGCTTATACCTGTACAAAATGTATATACCAGGGTAAAACCAGTAGGTTGCAGATGTATGTCCATTTGAATGAATTAAGACAGATTCTGGGGGTGGGTGAATACAACACACAGGAATTAGCACAAAAAAAAATTCAATACATCACCATGTAACTGTAGTATGATACTCACATAGTTCTGAAAAAAAAGAAGAAAAAAACGTAAGAATTAGGTCACACAAACTAAAGGTAAATAGACAGGTAATATCAAGACATTAAACAGTAACTCTCTATTCAAATCACATGAATTCGTGTTGAAGCTTTCTTGCTAATAGTCCCATTTTACGGTGTAATTTTAGGAATTAATTATTTTTATTAATTTATTAATAGGTAGGTTCATATTTCAATTATGAGTAATAAAGGGAAAACGCTTTTCGTCAGGCAATAACTCTATCAGTGCATTATTATAGCATCTATGCATGTCTTTGCAAGTCAGGTATAAATAAAAGCATGTAATATGGAAGTAGGTTACGCTTTCATCTATGCCGTCGTCTACCTTGTCCCTATACTTGTAGCTCACTTTGGTGGAGGATTTCACTTACTATATATCATCGGACAAGCGTTCTAATTATCCTTCTATTATGTTACAATACACACATTGTTTTTATTGTCACGTACCATTACGGAAGGTCGATTATGTTCATTGAATTCAGCATAATTATGTTAATGTAATGTTTCATCAATGTATTTGTTTGAAACTTCTTTAATGTAAAGTATGTACACTTTTAAAACCATACTGGATAGGACGACTATACTCCAGTATAACATCCGTTATTAGTCATTTTAGTGCGCCTTTTTATTTAATGTATTTTAATCAGCTTGGGTTCGTTAAGAAAACAGAAATGAGTTCATATTATCTGTAATTCTTAGAAAACGTTCCACAAATCAATTTAGTATCCAATTAGGAACATGTCTGACCTTGTTAATATCCTATCAAACAAGATATTATTCTAAAAAAGTTCTTAGGTTTCCATTTTCAAAATGTTCGAATCTTTTCTTTGGTATTGTATAGTACAATATGGTTTTCTAAAGTAGGATTCGAAACTCATGTTAATTAAAATTTTAAAATTTATTTGTAATTCAAATGAATGTTAGGAGGATTCTACGTAATCGTCTACTTTATAAACTAATCTTTAGGAGGATTCACGTAGATGCCATTGATGTACTAGACATTGTTCATTCACAATGTTGAGATACACTTATGAAGTGTTTTTATATCAATTATGGTAACCGACTTTAGTATACTTATTATGCTAATACATGTTTATCTACCGGTGTTCTGGAAATAGTTCTTAGGTTTTTTTTTTGAAACATCCGACTAGTATGACATAAATCGCGTAGTTCCTTCGAATGGAGCATTTAATCGAAATATACAAAACACTAACAGCGAGTTATACAATGTACGACGTTGCCGAGATAACAGTGACAGTGAATAAAGAATGCACTAGAAATACTAGTACTGTTACCAATGGTTGTTTAAATATATGACAATATTGTGTAATATATAACAATGCAAAAGCAGAACAATAAACACACCATTTAAAATGTCTGCTATTATACAGTCTGTCTATTCTCCTTTTCTGTGATCGACACATTTACATATGGCAAAAATTAAAACAAAACACATTGTTTTATTATGTTATTATACTATTTCCCATTTTTAATACCGTTTGATTAATTTTATGCCAAGTGATTACCTACTCTTTGAGCTGGCGCATAGTCATAACATTAAAGTGATTTCCACATGAATCCCTGGTACCTTAAATTGAAATGTAAGTGGAAATAACTATGTATGTGCACGAATAAGTCGCCAAGACATCCTTAATACGGTGTATAGTATACATCAATTTTGAGTTCTTTGAATGTAATGCGTTTTTAACGCAATGTTATGGAGGTGAAGTGATTTGATGATATCAATTAAACTGCAATTCATGACCTACATTAAACATGACCTTTTATAACTCAGAGATGTCATGGCAGTGTAGACAAAGTGACATTTATACCGGATATAGTCTGTTATTTCTATTGCAAACTTCCTCGAATAAAACATCAAAACGATATGTATGGAACACTGCCAGAGAGTTCAAAGACGCTGATGAGTTATTAAATATGTTTGTATGGATAATGAACGAATGATAATACATGTTTTATTAAAGAAACAAATATACCAAATAAAATATTAATTTTGGTAAGTAATAAGTAAGATGATGTTATCAAAGTAGTTTAGATATAATTAATGCTCGGCGTTTAAAAGAAGGAATAAATGTATCCACTTATAGAGGGCGGTCTGCTATGTATACGGTGACAGAAGGATACACATATATGTATAGTCAATTATGACAATAATTTGTTACTATAATTGTAAAGAGATAGTTTGAAGACATTTATCGATTTAAAATACTAAAATGCTGGGGCAATAATAACAGTGGTGTAATGACATGATTACATCCAAGGTTAACAGACATACAGGTATAATCAAACTTAATTAAAATATGATTACACTGAATAATTCGAATAAGACCGAATGTTAAATACGTTCATGTCACGAGTATAAAAAACTAAGTATTAATCGTTATTAGCATGGAATAGTTTTTTACATGTGTATGTTATGACCAAACCCGTAGGCATTCAAGGTAGCGCCAGACATGTCTTTACAAGTATCAATAAACGCATTTGGGGTGGGAGTGGATTACGTTTTCATCTATGCCGTCGTCTAACTTATACCTATACTTTTAGATTACCTTTTTAATTTTCCTTCTATTATGTTGAAATACTAGTGGAGCGGCTAAGCATGAAAATACATCAGGTTTCAGGGAAAAAATGGACCCCAATAATTCACGGTCCCTGGCGGCCGCCATATTGGTTTTCAAAATTGCCTCCAAAACACACCTTCTGCGACCCATATCTTACGTTCTATACCAGCTAGACCCAAACTTTAAACGTATACACCAATATTATTGATGCTTAGGAACATTCTGATGGCGTTTAACTTCATTGAGAAGGACCGCGATTTTGAATTTCAAGATGGTCGCCAACTTTGCGAGCTATATGTATATCTGTATATAATACATCTAATTGATTAATCTTGCTTTAAGCAAATAAACACTTGCAAATAAAGTGAGAGTATCCATGCTTTTGAAGTGTTTAATACATAAATAATTTGATTATTATTTTGATTTATACGGCAATGTTGGATTTCAAAATAACCGCCGTTTTGAAATCCAACATTACTGTATAAGCTCAAGTTGTTTCTTTATTTATCTGTAAAAATCAAGTTAACACTCTTAAACGTCTACACGGATATTATTGATACTTATTGTTTTTATTACTACTATCATTCTGGTAGTGTTAAACTTCATGTAAAAAAGAGGCCATTTTGTATTCTAAGATGGCCGCCAATTTACTACTTTGACCTAAATCTGTATCTAATAATAATATCACAATTGATTTAGCTGACTTTCAATTAATAAAACAACCTGCAAATACAGTGAGTATTTATATTTTAACGTTTCCTAAAATATAATTCGATTCCTATTCGAATTTCAAAATGGCCTCCAATCTGAAACTCAAGATGTCCGGCAGTATCAAATTAAAGGTACATGAATTAACAAAATTGCCTGATAATTTCGGAAACATTACGTAAAAACTTGATATTAACTTCTTCTACAAATATTTGACATACCATTATTCTCTGAACCAATCTGAATAGATAAATTAAATACAAACGTTAATTTCCTTAAAGCGGGTCGCTTATGATCCCCGACGTCGTCATTATAAACACACTGTGATTAACTTTTGCAACGGTCATTAGAAAACGTTTAACAATTTCATCATTTCGGACCGGTAGCGGACCTTTAACTCTTGCAGAGTACAGCAGCCCTGAAAGCATGCCCCACACATTTGCATGCCAAAAAGATAATTATAGTTCTAGAATGAAATTTTACACGATAGCAATATTTGTCATTCTTGAAAGAACCCTCGAACTAGAGCTATATCATGTAATTGGAAATAGCCTATCCTGATGGAGATATTCACTACATCAGCACAATGTCCTATTGGTATAACTTGCAATGTCTACAAATGCAAGATGTACCCAAACATCATAAAAGATAATGTGGGAACACATTAATGTCATTTGGAAGAGAGATAGGATATCAGATAAACTGAGGTGTTTCCGAAAGATACAAATTGCAAACAAAACAATAACAATTGAGGATCATATCATTTTTGTATGTGGAATGGAGGATCGTATTTGCCATATGAATTGGAATCTTCATGGCGGCTAACGAATATATTTTGGATAAAGCAAGAATGCAGTCAATACTTCAAATGGTTTATTATGACTGCAACTATTAAATGCAAATGGATGATACCACATCACTATCTCTCACCACAACAAGGGAGTATCAGAAAATATCTAAACATAATAACTTTAGCAGGCATCCGAAACAGTTTGTTTGTTTGCTTGATCAATTAACGTCCTTTTAACAGCTATGGTCATGTAAGGACGGCCTCCCATGTATGCGGTGTTTTGCGTGCATGTTATGTGAGGTGCGTGTTTTGGGTGACTGCGGTATATTCATGTTGTGTCTTCTTGTATAATGTAACTGTTGCCCTTTTTGTAGTGCTATATCACTGAAGCATGCCGCCGAAGACACCAATCAACACACCTCACCCGGTCAAATTATACTGACAACGGGCAAACCAGTCATCCCACTCCCTGTATACTTAGCGGTAAGCAGGAGCAGAAACTACCACTTTTATAGACTTATCCGAAATACTTTGCGTGATGGACATTTACCCTAATATCAGACATGTAAAAAGAAGGGCTTGCAAGGATTGGGTTTCTGTGTCCCTGGAAAGTATGTGTTCAGGTGAAGACACCCCCTCTATTGTTAATATCAGATAACATGTCAGAGAAATTATTTCGATGCAATTCTGAACGACTCCAATAATATCAGGAGACTCCACTTAAGGAAGGACTTCATAGCAAGGTTTTGCCGCCAAAGCATGGATATTTACCTCGTCTGGCATGACCCCTTGTAGTACATCTATCAAATTGCCAGTAGTGGCACTAGAATAAACCACAAGTCCCGAAGTTAGTCATGATTACCGCTATGTCAAAGCTTTACAAATTTAAGCTGATCATCCGAGGTAGAATTCCCAATCGCATTACTAACTTAGGGGATAAACTGGTACAGAGAACAATAAGCCTTCAAAGAGAAAATAAATATGGGCATTAAAACGTGCAAATTCTGTAGGTGATTGACAAGACTGCAAACCACATAGACAGAACACTAACTCAGTCAGATATTGGTCATCTGTTACTTTGAATTTTAGTTCTGGTTGACGTCGATATATGACAAAATGTGGGAGCGATACCTGCAGGCATATGATTGTGCCACCAGTAACTCTTGCGCGTTATACAACCCCACCTCCTTAAAGAATGTATAGCTATCGCCCTGAGAAGATGCTAAGTAAAATAGCAGACATCTTGAAAAAAAGTAAGCAACAAAGAAATCGTAGCCACTAAAATAAAGTATTTTAATCACATCTGATAATGGTTAAGAGCGATGGCATATGTCTGTATGATCTGAAGATGGATTTTGTATATACACATGAAAAAAAATTGAGGTTGTATTCTTGGAGATAATAAGGTGAATTGTGTTTGTCTAGATGTGTTTATTGATGACTCGACAGTTCCATAGGAGTTACACTGTGAGGAAGGATTTGAAAGGAGGGAGACGAAGGGTTGGTAGGAGATATCAATATCCTAGAATGTAGGAATGGGTGTTCCTGTTTCCTGCGTGCTCAACGTAAAAGCTATATCCGGCATTGGAAATAATTAAGAATGGGAAGAAATCAGCTGTGGATCCACTGTCAAAAACAGGAGAGAAGGCGACCGTTTGATCGCAGAGAGGTGACAATGTTTGAGCTTTTTGTTATCTGCATATGGACAGTGGTTTGGACAATCGCTGTTGACTTGCGACTTTGACGATGGTCTAGTTGAAGAGTCGATAAAGCCCATGAAAGATGATCCTCTGGTGACGCCTGTAGAGTTACAATTCGGGGTTTATTCCAATGTCATTTAAGGCATATCATATGTATCAACATGTTAAAAGTGGTTACTTGATCTATCACTTACAGAGTGAAATACGAAAAAAATAATTTTGTTAAACGGCCATCAGGGATCAATACGGCAGTCATTTTGAAATTAAAATAAGAATCAAATCATTTATGTATCAAACAAAACAAAAGTATTAATACTTTCACTATATTTGCAGGTGTTTATTTGCTTTAAGTCAGTTTACCTAATTATATGTATTTATTCAGATATAGCTCGCAAAGTTGGCGGCCATCTTGAAATACAAAATGGCGGCCCTTCTATATAAAGTTAAACACTAACACAATGTTTCTCAGTTTTAATAATAGGGGTTTAGACGTTTAAAGTGTGGGTATAGCTGGTATAGATCATGAGATATGGGTCGCAGAAGGTGTTTTTTGGCAGCCATTTTGAAAACCAATATGGCGGCCGCCAGGGACCGTGTACTTTTGGGGTCAATATTTTCCTGAAACCTGATCATAAAGAAGCCATATGCAAAGTTTCATGCTTTCTTTAAAATTTGAACGATTTTGTCGAAAAATCGACCTTAGCCGCTCCACTATACGTACCTTGTTGTTATGTCACGTAACATTACAAAAGGTCGATTATGTTAATCGAACTCAGCGTAATTATGTTAAGATACTGTTTTATCAAACTATTTATTTAAAACTTCTCTATTATAATGTATGTACACTTTAAAGCCATAATGACTATACTCCAGTACTCTAGCATCCGTTATTCGTCTTTTTAATGTTTCTTTTGTTTACTGTATTTTAATCAGCTTGACTTCGTTAAAGATGCTCCACCGCTGACAGAGCATAAATGATATTCATCATTTGAACAATAATTGGTGTTTAATCTCGTATATATATGCCTAATTAACACACAAAAATAATATAAAATTATTTGTTTCGCCTTTGATGCATGCGCAATCAGTAGTTAATTTTATATAGATTATAGTGCCATGGAATTTTTTTCGGGATGCAATTAATTATTTTTCATATCCTTAACTTGAAATAAAATTAGAAGCTCAAACTGTTCAATGGTGATAATGGTGTAAAGTAAGTAACATTTGTAACTGAAGAAACATACTAAATCGTCTGTTCCTGTTTTTGATAATGAAAAAATACCATTTATCAGCGGTGGAGCATCTTTAAGAAAATAGCAATGAAAAATTCTTAGAAAACGTTTCGGTTAAAAAAATTGAATGTCTGATTAGGAACACATCTGACCATGTTAGTATCCTATCTATATAGATATTGCTCTAAAATAGTACTTAGGTTTTTACTTTCAAAATGTTTGAAATTTTCTTTGGTATTGCATAGTACAATGAGGTTTTCTAAAGTAGGATTCGATACTCACATAAATCAAAATTCTAAATCAAAACATAATTAAAATGAATGTTTGGGGGATTCTACGTAATAATCTACCTGATAAACTAACCCATCTATCAGTTAGATGCCATTGATGCAATATTTGTACATTGTTTATTTCACAATGTTGCGAGTGTTTGATTTTGGTAATCGAGTTTAGTATAATGTTTTTGCTAATACATGTTTATCTACCAGTATTCTGGGAATAGTTCTCAGGTTTTTGATTTTTTGAAATACCCTACTTGTATGACATTAATCGCCAAGTTTCTTCGAATTGGGCATTTAATCGAAATATAGAAAACACTAACAGCGAGTTTCTTAATGTACGACGTTAACGAGATGACACTGACAGTGAATGAAGAATACATCCGGGGGAATACTAATACTACTACCGAGGATTATTTAAATATATAACAGTATTGTTCAGTATATAACAATGCAAAAGCAGAACCATACACTCTTAGCCGATGATACCCTACTTATGGACTGCTCTACTGGTAATTTGAAGAACCTTTTGGATATAGCATTCGATCTCTCCTGCAAATGGCGCTTGAGTTATAATCCCGTAAAAATCACTTATTATGTTCACAGTGGCAGTAGAAAGCGCCTTCCAAATACCGAATGTAAGCTAGGATAGCTTATCCAATGGGCACCACCAAAGAGTACGCGGGGATAATTTTTACTGCAAATCTCCACTGTGATAAAAACATCAGGTCATCATGTTCGAAACGGAGACAGATTCTGAATTCTCTGAATTAGTGTTGGCATACACAGTGGAGGTATGAACCCATTGACAAGCTGTAAATCTATGGTTCGGTCACGAATTTTGTATGGATCGGAGCTTTGGGCTCATCCAACACAACAATCTGGCCGATAACTCGACATTGCACAACGATACGCCGCCCGGATGTACCAAGGTTTCGAGCAAATGGCAACATCGTTAGTCACAACACGCGCCATCGGGCTATTAGACTTCTACGCCGAGGTTGAACGTAGAAAGCTCATGTTCTTCAATAAGCTTTGTGCGGCAAGTAGTAAGTCTGTGTGGAAAATTATCTTTACGATTAGATTCTGCTCCGTTTTATTCGGTGATATAATGATGAAAACAGAAAGTTTTGTTCCCGATATATTCATCATTGCTGGAAATCTAAACATTTCATCCCTGTTGCTGGACTATGTGTTCGATGGATTTTGAACAACATGGAAGAACTTTTGCAGAAAACCCCAATCGATAATTTATATTATAAAAAACCGGCAAGACGATATATCTTCTAAAACACTACAGACATACAATTCAATTCACTACACTAATGGTCCTAACCCGCTGTGGCTACTGAGTCTAGAATACCCGAAATATACATGGATACTTGTCGAACTGGTTGAATTTTCACATCGCCATGAGAAAAACCCGGTGACATGTAAAATATGTAAGAAAGAAACTGATAATATAACGGTTCATTTTCTAGTCCAGTGTCCGGCGATATTAAAAAGTCGCGATGCATTATTAGAGTTTTTATTAAACGTATAAGACGTATCAGATTACGTAAAATTCAACCATTTAACAGACGAAAGACAATGCAATTTTATTCTTGGAAATTTAAAGGACATTTACTTGGACCACGAAAAGTGGGCCTTAATGATGATGAACATTGCTGATTTGGTGCCTGCAATGATCTCAGAGAAGAACACTCTTCTATGATTTTATGAAGGCACGAATATGGTATTTTACTACATTTGTGTGTTTCTAGAAGACTATTTACGACACCTGGTGCAATTGCATGTAGCTTTAAGCTGTAGATACTATAACTGCAGGACATATTGACATGCTATTTTCTCTTTACTGATCTATTAAGGTTTTACAGTCAGAAGGTTTTATTGATGAATTAAAGTTTGAAAATCGTTTAAATGGACATACAAAAAATATGATCCTTATAAACAATAGTGACAACACAAAAAAATATTCACTGTTACAGTAGATGATATTTTGTTTATGCCTATGTATGTTTAGATGGAAATATACAAAATATACAGAAATCACTTTACCATTGCTAATATCACTATACAAATGTAAAATGAAATTATAGGCCACACCTTGGTCTCATGGTCTGATTATGTATACTCATTTCACTGCACTTTGGATGCAAACATAATCATTTAGGCAGTAAATCTGTTTGGCAGGACTGCCGATAATCATTCTCATCTCTTATTATAATACTTAAATTAAAACGGATGCATTTTAAGTGTTGTTATTCTTAAATTGTTGGCAACCTGTGGTGGTGAATAACAAATTGAAAGCGTTTCCTCATTCTTGGGTATGACAATTACGGCACATAGTTTAGGTATGGAAGACGTATTCTTAATTCAAAGTTAAATATATTACATATGGAAATAAGTAAAACACTGATTGATTTTTTTTGGATTTGACTCCAGATAAGAAATGTTGATATAAAATTTCCTATATATTTTGACCTAAATTGATATTCGGTGTATGTTGTATATTTCCTATTCTGTGTCAGGTATTTGTAACTACCATCGTTTTCAATATTATGACAGTGATCAGAAAAGTGTGCGTATCCATCTATGTAAACGTCTTCCATTGTTGTGCTAAGAACACCGCTTAAATATCTTATATGTTAGTTTTAAAATATTGAGTTTCAAGTAAATAATAAGTACACTTATATTTCGAATACCCTATTTTACATTGGGTTTTGGTGTGTATCAATGATCATCGAGTATTGATCTCAACAGAGATTACAGAGTACTGTCAAATAAAACTAATAGCAAATAATTAAAAAGAAAAACCTTCCAGCAGTTTGTTATACTTTTTTTAGATTTAAAACATTTGTGGATGGAGAAAACGTTCATCGGAATACACTTCCATTTCCAAAGGAAGGACAAAACCTTCAAAACCACCTACTAAACCAAATTGAAAAGACTATATTTAAGTGGTGTAATGCCATGGTTATACGCAATGTTTTCATACACATGTAAACTGAAACATGATTAAGACCTTTCCCAATAAAATGTTTCCCTTTGTGAGACATTTTAAATAATAGGACAAACTAATATAAAAATTATGAAAGAGTTATTGTGATACAATTATATCAAAATTAAGGGAACATTTTGAATATGCCAAACGTTCATGCTATAGGCAGTATCATCCCAAAACCATATGACGCATATATAAAACAGAAAATATGTCACGTTAATTGTATAGTTTGAATATGTTTATACAGCAATCTAGAAAATTAGTAATAAGAGTAACAATTTCGAATAAATGTTATTATGAGGAAAGCAAATATAACACAAAAAGGTAAAAAAAAGACCATATATCACCGTGTAGTTGTAGTAGGATACTTACAACCCGAAAGAAAAGAAAAAGTAAGAATTAGATAACAAACAATAAAGATTAACAGACAGGTAATACCCAGACATTAAACAGTATCACCCACTATTATAAGCATCGGAATTTGGTTTTAAACATGCTATTTAACTTTCAATAAAATCACAGAATGAATATTGAAGGATTATGCTGACGTTATATGTAAAATGAAATCCCTATATTGACAGGTAGTAAAGGTAAAAGGACGGGCAACATCAAGATATCAGACTGTGTCATTATTAAATACACTTTGAATAAAAAAATCAAGGTGGTTTTACCATTGTATTTGTTTGTTTTTTTTTCAAACTATGTAACTTATAATATTTTCATAAAATTAGTCTTTATCTATTATTATACCAATATCTGAGAGTTGATTGTGTATGATTGATAAAGTCATAAGTAGGTAGCTCTAATTTACAACAGCCATAGGTCAATACATTCAAATCAGAGCCATGTCATACCTTTATTCTTAAGCCGGTTTTGCATTATCCAATATTTCAGATTTTTTATAAACTAAAACTGGAAGCACCAGACTTTTATTCCGAAACATTCTCAAACATGTCCAATATATAATAAATCATAACGTGCACATAAACAATGTCTTAACAAATTCTACGTCATGGAATTATGTAGTTTTAACAACTCACATCAACGCAAATCGCGACAGTTTTAATTACCTATTTTAAATAAAGCAGCTTTTATTAATAAATTCAATTGTAACTGTTGTACGGGTTTTGACAATATTTAGTTCAATGATTATTACCCATCTTTCCTTCTACACAAAATAATATATTTATCCCTATTTACGTTTAATATGTTGCAAATTTATATTCCTCTATGACTATTTCAGACGTGCTTACTCCAAACTTCACTTCAAGCTAGCCAATATTCACAATATTCCTTACTGAGTACTGTCAAATAATACTACATATTAAAACAGCAGAAAAAATCAAATACTCCAGCGTTTTATTATACTTTTATATGATTTATCACTTTTTGTGGACTTAGAATAGGTTCATTGAAATTCACTTCTGCTTTCAAAATGAAGAAAAAGATTTTAAACCCAATTATTAGGGATACTTACAATAAGCGGTATACGTAAACGCATACGGAGACGTATTTGACGGGATCGATCAGTATACATAATGATTACTATCAATTATATAAAATAATTTACTTATTACATCTTTCGAGGCTGCTTTTCGACACAGTGTTACAGATATATAAAAATGTCCGTAAAACTGTAGAACCAAAGGCCGGTTGATCGATCGAAAATTGCGTGTAAAACATTTGATACATTTTTCACGAATGTACTTTTATTTTTTTACATGTGCAAATGCGACGTTCTTGACCCGATTTGTTTTTATTGGTTTAATTTCGAAATATAGAAAGTAAAGTCAAATACGTCCCCGTATCTATATGCGTGTACCGCTTAATAGGGTTATTTACAATAAACTGTATATGCTATGCTATGCTATGTATACGGATACGTATTCGAATGGAGTAATCTTTATTTTTAAAGTTTGTTGTTGTAAATCTTTAATTAAACTAATAGTATCGCCATTTATTTCGATTGGATTTTATTGGTTGTGAATATCTTTGTGTGAAATGTTCAATGTAGTCTCTGGATATCTATCTGCTTGACCTAGAATGCACGATCGTTACATGGCTATCGTGTGTACCTGAGTTACCACCTTAAAGGAGCGTCACTGTATGCTAGTCATTAGAGTGGTTCGTCGAACCGAACATCATAATTATAACAATTTTCATGTTTTTGAATCAAGTGCATAGACATGAAATGTTAATATATTTTCAAACATTACATACATGTACTTCATATTTTTTACCTAGATTTTATTGATATACATTGCATATAACTGGTGTGTTTCCCATTCCATATCAATGGCTTATCGATGTATCGTTTAAATCTTACCACAGTGATCAAATTATTGTCACGTATTTACCTAATACACTGGTTAATCACAAATGGTTATTGTTATAGATTTGTTAATTTCTCAAATCGATTTCATTATACACAATAGGTCTAAATTTGGTAAACGAAAACACACGTATCCATATAAACGTCTCCCATTTTATGTTTTAATAATTTCGCTGAAAGACCATATTATTAGTTTTTATTCTACTAAGTTTCACTTTATTATAAATAAATTTTCTTTTTATAATACCCTATTTCATTTTGGGCTGTGTTCTGTATTTAATGGTCATCGAGAAAAGGTATCGACAAAATTTAATTATGTATTTTAAGTTAATCAAGTTTTATTGCTCCTTTTAATTGTTCAATTGTCATGTCATTCTGTTGAGTTTTAATTTATTAGCAAGAACATATCAGTGTGTATTCAATTGAGATTGAGAATTGATTTCGACAGAGGTTAAGCATGTTTTTTTTATAATGCCCGTTTTCGTTTACCCTTTGTTAATGTAATTGGTGTGCCAATTTGGTAATATTTTGCCTTAATGATATTGTACATTACCTATTATTATAATAATAGTCTTGTACTTATGGTTTAACCAGCAAAGACGTCGAATACTACAGCAGACATTAAACATTATGTATTTTATCATATTTACAAATATTAAAACAAGTTAACCCGTTAACTATATTTCAGAAGTGTTTACTCCCAAATTCACGCCAAGTTAGTTGTTAAAATACTTCTTTTCTTAAAGACTTTTTTTTAGGTTTACCAAAACTCTTACTTGACTACAGAGTACTGTCGAAAAAAAACAATTATGATAGGGAGCAAAAATAATAAAATATTTTATTATACTTTTATGGTTTAAAAATGTGTGTGGACAGACAATGAGTTCATTGAAATACATGTACACTGTTTTCTACTTCCATAAAGGACAAAATTTAAAAAACAACCTACTTAACCCAAAATAAAAAAATAAAAGACAAAAATATGTTCTTTGGCTTTAAACGTGCAGTAATGCCAACAGTGATATGGTGCCAATGTTATTTCCAAGGTTCTCAAACATAAATGCAAAAAAAGATGGAATTAAGAGTTTATAATACCTATACTCCATTATCAATATCTCAAAGCCCTGTTTACTCCCAAACTCACGCCAAGCTGGTTGTTAAAACAGTTCTTAAGGTTTCGTTTATTAAATTCCCTAATATTATTACTTAACTACAAAGCACTGCCGAATACAACTACTATAATAGCAGAAATATGAAATACTTCCAGCGGTTTAATATACATTTCTTATTTTAAACTTTTTGTGGATGGATACTAATTTCACTGAAATACACTTCTAGTTCCGAAAGGTAGGACAAAAACTTCGAAATCACCTACTAAACCGAAATGAAAAAAATCAGATGTTAGATTAAATGACAACCGATTGCTAACAGTTAAATATTATCGGTTACAAAGGGAAAATATCACAACTGTCTCTCATAACTAAGCCGGTATTGTATATAGATCCTTTACACACACAAAAATACGTGCATTGATTTTAAATTTGCTTGAATGTCAAACGTGGTGTAATGTCATGATAATATCCAATGTTTTATAACATACATTTAAAATAAATTGAAATTTAGACATTCTGCAATAAAATCATTTCTTTTTTTGGGAAATTGGAAATAATAGTTCATGCTTAGTTCAACGTTGTTCAAGGGTTATTCAATTATATCCAAAATAAGGGAACAAGTTTTAATATTAACAACGCTCATGCAATAAGCAGTATGACCTTAAAACCTATATATATATATAACAGAAAGTATGCCTGATATTTGTATTTGTTTGAATATATTTTGTACAATAATCTAGTAAGTAACATGTAAGTGCAACGGCACCGAATCAAGGATATCGTGAGGAAAGCAAATATAACACATATATGACAACGACAAAAGAAGACATGCTGAAAACCAAATCACCCTCCCTGCCTAATGTTTGAACCTTTATGCACCGATGATGTCTTGTATATTTCTCGGATCAAGAACAGACGTGAAATACTTGTCCAAGGTCTATTTCTGTACGGTATACACCCCTGCGAACTCAAGAGTGTATCGTTGTGCAATTGTTTTATGTAAAAAAATACCAGGCCAGACATGCGTATTAGATATGTGAACTGTCAATACAGTGATCTTGATTTGTGATGGAACCTTTAAGTCTTAACAGCGTCAATGTGATTCAGATGGTCACATTCAAGGTTTGATTTAAAAGTTTTTAGTTCCTTATTGACATGTATTTAATCAGAAACAAATACTTCTGTGTGAATATCCAATGTTATACCTTTTGGATTTTTATACAAAAAAAATCAATTGGACTTGTGGAATATTACACTAATTTGTTTGCTTTAATATCGAGACATTATATTGGGAAGTATTCATATAATTTTAAGCTTTTTATAGTCATTGTGTTATGTCACTGTTTGTTATAAAGGGAAAAGGGCGGATCCTTAAGGGAAACCGAGAGTGATGTGGGAACAGGTCTCTCGTGGTACCGTGGGAGACACCGGTATGCTCGGTTCTTTGGCTACCGGTTGTCACTGGGCTCTGGTCATACTACGGCCATTATTCCATTGATAATACTTTTCGATGAAGAAGCTTTGAATAAATTCAGATTAACAGTATTTTATATTTGCGGGTGTTTTATGAATGTAGTCTGTGTATTAATGTCTAAATAATTAGTTTGTGCTAATATGTGTAGCATAATAGAATAAAGGTCAATACCATACTTTCAAACGACAGCTTTGCGATAGGACATGTTGATTATTCGCCAAATCATCATCAATGCCATCAATGGTATACATCAACATTGACTTCTTTGAATGTAATGCGCTTTTAACGCAATGATATGACGGCGAAGAGCTTTGGCATTATCAATTAAACTGAAATGCATGAGCTACATTACACATGAGCTTTCAGAAGTCAGAGATACCATGATATTGAAGACAAAGTGACATTTATATCGGATATAGGCTGTTATTTCTATTGCAAACTGCCTCGAATAAAACACCAAGTTCCAAGACGCTGATGAGTTAATATATATTTGTAGATGGATAATGAACTGAGGATAATACATGTTTACTTAAAGACAAAAAATACACCAAATAAAAAAGTTGTTTTGTTAAGTAGTAAGTCACATAACGTACGCAAATTAGTTTAAGCATAATTAATGTTCGGCGTTTAAAAGATCGGTCTGCTATGTATACGGTGACAGATGGACACACATATATTTATAGTCAATTATGTTTGTTACTATAATTGTAACACGATAGTTTGCAGACATCAACTAATTTAAAATACTAAAGTACTGGCGCCATAATGACAGTGGTGTAATGCCATTAGGAGAATAATGATGTATCAAAATGACCTCTTATCACACAATAAAAACAACAACAAAAAGCAATGTTAACATTGCATAGAACTTCCGATTTTGACGTCATCAAGTTGGCCGCCATCTCGAATTTCACTAAAACTTGAAAAATAGTCATAACATTGACATTTTTTAACCGAAGTAGACAAATTAGGTATCAAAATGACCAGGATAGGACAACAAATACATGTCAGGACCAAAAAATCCAAGTTTGAAAGCCCAAAAATGGTATATTTGGCTTGACTCTGCAAAATGTTTTCCAACAACAAACTATTAATCGTATAATTAGTTAGGTCACACACAATAAAGGTAAATAGACACGTAATACCCAGACATTAAACACTACTACTTTCTATGCAAATCGTATGAATTCGTGTTTTTGCTACATGCATTTTGCTTATACCTCATTTTACGATATCATTTTAGGAATGTATTACTAGGCAGTATCATATTTCAATTATATGTAATAAAGAGGAAACGCTTTACGTCATGCAATAAATCTAACAGTGCATTATTATAGTATCCAAGGTAGCCCCATAATGTCTTTACAGGTATCAATACACGCATGTGAGGTGGGAGTGGGTTACGCTTTCATCTATGCCGTCGTCTACCTTATCCCTGCACCTATACCTCACTTAGGTGGTGGATTTCACTTACTATATAACATTGGACAAGCGTACTAATTACCTTTCTATTATGTTGTAATACGTACATTGGTTTTATTGTCATGTAACATTACGGAAGGTCGATTATGTTCATCGAATTCAGCATAATTATGTTAATATGTTTATCATTTTTTCCTTTGAAACTAATGTAAAGTATGTATCATTAAAAATCATAATGAATAGGACTATACTCCAGTATAAAATCTGTTATTGGTCTTTTTAATGTGTCTTTTATTCGATGTATTTCAATCAGCTTGAAAAAAAAAGTGAGTTCAAATTATCTATATTATTCTTAGAAAACGTTTCACAAATCAATTCAGTATGAAGAATTTAGGAACGTGTCTGACCTTGTTAATATCCTATCAAACGAGATATTGTTATAAAATAATTCCTAAGTTTTCATTTTCAAAATGTTCGAATCTTTTCTTTGGTATTACATATTATAATGTAGTTTTAACAAGTAGGATTCGATACTGACATCAATTAAAACATAATTCAAAAGAGTGTTTGGGGGATCCTATGTAATCGTCTACCGTACAAACTTAATTTTGGGGGGATTCACATAGATGCCGTTGATGTACTTGACACTGTTCAATCCACAATCGATTTGTCAAGCGTTTTTTTTTATATCAACAATGGTAGCTGTCTTTAGTATAATCAATATGCTAAGACATGTTTATCTACCAGTGTTCTGGAAATAGTTCTTAGGTTTTTGTTTTTTTGAAGCATCCGACTAGTATGACATAAATCGCGTAGTGGATGAAGATTGAATCCATGGAAATATTCATACTACTACAGAGGATTATTTTGATATATTTATAGTTTGCACTGACATGGACTCAATAACCATGCTTGCTACAGTACTTAATGCGTGTAACGTTCCCTCGACACGCACGCGAAACGAAAAACGAAAACAAAAAACCAAACGCAAACGAACGAAAACGCAAACGAAAAACGAAGAACGAAGAACGAAAAACGCGTTTCCCTAAACGAAAAACGCAAAACGAAAAACGCAAGCTATCGAAGATGAACGCAAACGAAAAACGCAAAACGCAAAACGCAAAACGAAACACGCAAACGAAAAACGAAAAACGAAAGGTAAAAATCGCCGAGACCGGAAATTAAACGTGATCATAGTAATCGATCGGCACAACGGTTGTATAGTGATCCGGATTAGTCTATATATATTTACAGCTATATATAGTATCTTTGTACTTGTTCACCTCGGCAAGCAATGTCACGGCCCAGGGCACAATAACAAAAGATTTGGTCACGGGTGTACTATATAAACAAAGGGACGCATGTTTATACAATTTCATAAATGTACGTCCTTGCTGTACCGGCTTGCAAATACAATATTTTGTTCAAAGATGCATAAATAATAAAATTGTAAGTGTAATAACATGAACAACACTGTAAACGATTGGCATTCAACAATAGGCATTTTATCAGTATCTTATGATATAAGAATACACTTGAAAATTATATAACTATAATATATACAAATATATATTTTAAAAAAAATACATATATATATTTTGACATTGACAATCATTTTCACGGGGGAAAATGCACTAATATGTTTCTTTCGAATAAAATTGTTGTATACGTATGGCACGTGGTATATAGACGACGAAAATCACTAGTCTTTCGTAAAGGTCTTTCGTAATTACTGTATCCCGATAATGGATATAAAGTTCACCATACGGTTTACATGCATTGACGGTAATTTTAAGAAGAGGTCTTCAAATATTTGAACAAATTATATGAGACATTCAATGTAAAAATACGTTAACATTTATGAAATTTAAGTCAACAATATAAATTTTGGACCACAAAATGTGTAAAATTAGTGAAAAACAGTCTTGGGCGATTCTTTTGTAATTCATTATTATTTGTTCTTTATCCTAATTTCATTTACTATATTATTCTGCAAATATGTTTCTGTCGTTATTTGGGTAATTACTTGTACATGGTACATGTATGTTATCGTACATATTCAAACATGATTTGTGAAGAAATATGGTATCCAAATAACGCTGACTAATACAGTACACATTTCAATTATTCAGAATAGAATTAATGAGGCATAAAGACAAGAGGTTATTTACAATGTATTTACTGTAATACAACACATGGTATACTGTAGAAACATTCAATTGATAATATTTGTTATAATTTTATTTTACGATTAACCTATTGCATATGTTGTGATTTAAATGAACTTACTTGATGATGAATATCACTTTCTATTACAATGTCCATTATGATGTTTTACGCCAAAAGTATATTTAGAAATAGTAATACAGAAGAACAAGTGTGTTTGTTTTTAAAGTTAAATTGTTAAGTGTTAACAATGTTAAAGAATTACAAAATTCTGGTAATTTTATCCAAGGATGGACAAGTACCACACTTATAAATCCTTGATTTATCTATTTTGCTTTTAAGAAAAGCTGAGAAAAGTGAAAAAGATAAGACATTTGCTGAAAATTTAATATCCATGGTATATGTATCAGTCTCTTTTGTAATATAAATTGTATATGGACCGTACCTGAGTTACGGTCCAGATGTTACCTGACTCACTGTACCGTAACGGGAAGTGGGGTATTTCTACGTGTAGAAAATAAATTTAGATCGTGATATATTAGTTAGTTTCAATTGACCGGATCGTATTTTAATGTAATGGAGTATCTAAGGATTTATAAGTAGATATATACGTCCTTGATATACAATCCAAGTAAAAAGATGTCCGTAAATTAATGTTACCGAAAATAGTTCATGAAATGCAGAGATATCGTATTTGTTTTACATTTGTACTAGTGTACATGTGATATTCGATAAACACGTATTTTTAGGAAAAGATGACATATACCTATAGCTCGATCGTTAAGCTTCAGACTACAGCTACGTTACATACAGTACATGTACATGTACAAATTAAATGTACAGTAACTTCAGTAAAATTATTAGAAATCCTGCACCCTGTTACATATTCTATATAATTAAAGTTTCAAATGTTTTGGAACATACACTGAAATAGGTCAAGTGCTACACCGGCAGTTGACTCCATTTTTTGTTTTTGCTTGCGCATGCGCAACTAACAATTCCTATCAAAACGAAAAGAAGTACATCCGGTTGACGAAACGCAAACGCACGCAAACGCAAACGAACGAAAACGAATTCAAAAAAAGCTCAAACGCAAACGAACGCAAACGAACGCGAACGAACGAAAACGAATCCGGAAGCGCAAACGCAAACGAAAAACGATAAACGAAAGGAACGCAAACGAAAACTAAACGAAAGGAACGCTTGGCAACCTCAGGTGGTGGATAACTAGTAGAAAGTTATTCTTCATTTTTGGGTATGACAATTACGGCACTTATTTCAGGTATAGTACATATAATTATTTTTTTCTTTGTTTTCATACCAAAACTGGCTTTCTGATTGGCCAATATTTTTTTGCATACCACTATGAAAAAAAATCGAGAATGGCGCGAAACACCGACGTTATCGTGACGTCACAATAGAGACATTGACGTGTTGCATTGATTCGGAAAAAAAAATCCCTTGAAAAAACAACTATAATGTTACATTAAAACATACTTTATTTTATCAAATAGATTATAAAATTAATTATAAGTATTGATGTTTATGCAAAAAAAAAAATGATTTGTTAATCTTATCGCAGATTCACACACTTTGCAAACATTTTTTTTTCATACCCCGATAAAATTTAAACAAAAAATAGTCAATCAATGCTTAAATGTAAATAAGTATAACACTGATTCATTTTTTGTATTTGACTCAAGATATGCAATATTGATACAAAGTTTCCTAGGTATTTTGACCTAAATTTGTTGATATACATTCGGTATCAAATATCAAATATTCCAGCGTTTTATTATACTTTTTTTTGATTTAAAACTATTTATGGACTTAGAATAGGTTCACTGAAATACACTTCTACTTCCAAAAGGAAGAACAAGACTTTAAAAACAATTATTAGGGATACTTACAATAAGCGGTATACGTATACGCATACTGATACGGAGACGTATTTGACTGGGATCGATCATATACGTAATGTTTACCATACATTCTATAAAATCCTTTACTTCCTACATCTGTCGAGGCTGATTTTCGACACCGTGTTACAAATATATAAAAATGTCCGTATAATTATAGAGCCAAAGGCCTGTTGATCGATCAAAAATGACGTGTTAAAACATTTGATACTTTTTTCACGCGTGCACTTTTATTCACGCATGTACAAATGCGAAGTTCTTGACCCGGGTTGATATCTTGTAGTTGATTTAATTTCGAAATATAAAGTAAAGTCAAATACGTCCCGTATCCGTATGCGTATACGTATACCGCGTATTGTAAGTATCCCTATAAAGAATGTGCCGAACTTAAAGTTATACATGTAAATTAAGAGACCGTGCCAATAAGCATCGAGCTTCGTAGACTATATTAGTGGAAAGTGTGAAAATCACAGAAGTTGATGATTGTTTGTTTATTTGTTACATATAAAGAACTAATCATAAAAAGTTGGTTGATATGAAAAAATATTTTGTGTATCCATGGCAACCGGGGGTTTATACAATTATATATGTGAAAAAATGCATTAATCTAAAAATAACGAAATATCTTAATATTTATGCCATGTTTCATAATGCACAACATTTTAGATTGATTAAATTCTTATAGGCATGTGAAAAAATAACAAAAAATATGTTTTCATAATTTTCTTTAGATCCAAGAGGCCGGAAACCCCCAAAATGTTGGTTAAAATATGTTGAAATGTTGCTAAAAGTAATGAAAAATTTCTCAAAATCCATACATCCATAAAATTGAAAGAATAAATTATATACTTTTCCTGTGAATTTCCTGAAATTTGGCATAATTTAGCATTTGGATTAAATTTATTTACAAGTTTGTAATGTGGTGACTGATGTAATAATTGTATGTTTACAGTCAAGTTATTATGACTGATGAGAAGCAAAAGCTATAGTGTGATGAGGGCATACATTTACACTCTGATAACTGATGTCTCAGTAATGATGAGGGCATGATATTATAGTGTGATGACAGCTTAGGGCATAAGTTTATAGTGTGATGATTGATGAGGGCATAAATTTACAGTGTGATGACTGATGAGGGCATAAGTTTATAGTGTGATGATTGATGAGGGCTTAAGTTTACAGTGTGATGACTGATGATGACATAAGTTTATAGAGTGATGATTGATGAGTGCATACGTTTACAGTGTGATGACTGATGAGGGCATAGGTTTACAGTGTGATGACTGGTGAGGGCATAAGTTTACAATGTGATGACTGATAAGGGCATACGTTCACAGTGTGATGACTGATAAGGACATAAGTTTACAGTGTGATGACTGATAAGGGCATATGTTTACAAGGTAATGATTGATGAGGGCATAATTTTATAGTGTGATGATTGATGAGGGCATAAGTTTACAGTGTGATGACAGATGAGGGCATACGTTTATTGTGTGACGGCTGATGAGGGCACAAGTTTTCAGTGTGATGACTGATGAGGGCATATGTTTATAGTGTGATGACTTTTTTATTTATATAAGCTGAATAAAAGTTGACAAAAGAATTTCTATTGATGCAGTTTTGTCTCTATATTTGCCCTTTCCCTCAAATTCATTTACATATATATTCTATGGTTTGGTGAAAGGAATTAATTGTATTTTTTGTGTCAAGTAATGTCACAGTTCAGATATTATAGTGACAATAAAATTATTTCTATTTAAAAGAGGAGGCAGTAGAAATATAAGCAATAATAAGCTGTTGCTAAGGAAAAAATAATGTTGCTAGGAACATTTCCAATGACAAATGGTCCTAAAATTTCACTTTTTATATAATTAATTAATTTTAAGCATACTCAATAAGCTTACAGCAGTGATATTTATTTTTTGAATGAAAAAATACAATATTGAAAGAATAACAAACAGAAATGACCCTAAAAATGTGTAAAAATGACCTAATTTCAGTCATCCAATAAGGAAACAAATTGATTTTTTACCCAATTTAATTTTTTTCTTTCATTACTTAAACATCCATTGATGATCCTCAGTAATATAAATTGCATGGCAAATGTACGGATTTTCCATTCTTTTTCAACAAAAAGTACACATTTTTCGTCAATTTTGGGATGTCAGGGATGCGGCTATTTCCTGTTACCATAGCAATCATCCTATAATTTTGGATTGTTTATTGATAATTTATTTTAATTAAATATACTTCATATTATGAAAATATATTGTTCTCATACAAATTTCATTTTTATAAATGCTTGATTTGTCCATGCCAATCAGTAAAAATGGCCTTCCAAACAACTTAATTCTTTATAGAATCTGTTTTTTAGCCAAAGGGGGTTACTTATATATTTATTTTTTATATATTTTGAATTTCTATTTTTTTCACTTTCCACCTAAAGCTTGATGCTAATTGGCACGGCCTCTTAATAACTCTCAATTTGAGCTTGATATTTGGGTTTTCACATATACCAACTGTGGAGCGCGGGGGATTATGCCACGCTTTGTGGCTCCCTGCTTGTGATTAAAATTTTACCAAGTTGTTATACGATACCGTACACTAATGACTATACCAAACCGGAATTTTGTGTGTAACAAACACGTACACTATAGTCATAATATGCTCACTAAACATCATTGATTATGGCACAAAAGATGCATTTATGATAGTGATAGATCGTTTTTGTTTTATCCTAATCCTTCATTCAAGATCTTACCTTAACGAAATGCATCCGACGTCATGAGATATTGTCATATTTTCACGCATTTGTCTCAGTTTTGTACGAAAATGCAATCCAGGTTTCATGTTTGAATACAACTAAAGGAGAACTTATTCTCATTTTCACATACAATTGTGGGACATACTAAAATTTTACGCTTTCACTGTTCTATTTTTTTTTTTTTTGGTTTCGATAAACAAATGAAATAATATCGAGTTTTGAAGCGATTTAGCAGTTACCCCTCTCATTTGTTTGGTACGATTTTTACAGAAGTAGATATCAAACAACTAGGGCCGGATCTCGTTACCATACAGTGGGTAGGTGTAGCTTCGACAAACTTTTGTCAGATCTTTGAACTTGTTCAGATTAATATAATAGCAAGCTCCGTGTATCTTTTGAGAAGCAAATAAAATAACTCATACAAACGGACTGATATTTAAATATTGAGACAACAAAAATAAGTTTTAAAAAATGAGAATAATAAGCAATTTGCTCACAATAGTTTGGAATATTTTTCTATCTGATTGAAGAGAAAGGAAGAAAAAAATATATTTATCTCAAATAACTCTTGGTTTTCGCTTTCAAAATAGTCGAAACTTCTCTTTGATAGTGCATACTGTCGCGAATTCAACATTAAATGGAATGTATGAAACATTGGTGACGAGTTATACGATGTTTATAGGTGAAAACAAATTGTAGTCAATAGTAATACATTACATTTACAACAACACAACACTCTTTACAACCAATGTGACTTTTCTAAGTAGGATTCGATATTCAGATAAATTAAACACTATTCAATCGAATGTTTGAGGGATCCTACGTAATCGTCTACATGTATCAACTAAAATTTGGAAAGGATTCACTAAGATACCATCAGTTGTTCTAGTGTCCATTTTATAATGTTGCAATACGCAGATGTGTCTTTTGTCAATTATAACAAATGACTTATGATCTCAGCATATTATGTTGATATTTTGTTTTCAATTGTATACGTGGCTTGTTACTACCAAAGATAAGCTAGTGTTCTGGAAATAATTCTTAGATTTCCGTTTATGGAATGTCCGAGCAGTATGACATAAACCACGTAGTTCTTTCGAATGAAACACGAAAACGAAATATACAGAACACTTAAGGGAGGTATACGACGTTAACGAGATGAAACAGTGCGTGAATGAAATATAAATCCAGGAAATACTATAATACGTACCTGATTGTTTAGTTATCTTATAATATATATCACAATATAAAACTATTTCGACATGAATCAATGGTACTTTAAATTGAAATGTATGTTCAAATAATTATCTTCGTGCACGAAGGTATGATATCATCTCGAAATATGACTGCATCATTATTTGATTTCCAGAAGACTATTTACGACACGATGGTGCGGATACATGTAACTTTAGATTATATGTGATATAACTGGGGAACCGTTGTCCATATAAATTGAGCTATGGTGTGTATTTAATGGTCATCGAGTAATGGTATCGACAAAAATAATTATGTATTTTAAATTAATCAGTTTTTATTGATCCTTTTAACTTTTTAGTTTTTATTATATTGACTTTCAATTTAATATCAAAGGCATCTCTCTTTCTAGTATCTAAACATATTTTTTGGCTGCGGTGTGTATTAAATGACCTTCGAGAACTGATTTTGACAGATATCAATCATCCATTTTTTATAATTCCGTTTTCATTTACTTTTCTAAAATGTAATTGTTGTGCCATTTTGGCAAAATTTAGCTTACTGATACAGTATATTACCCATTATTATTACTTCTGTTGAAATATGATGTTTCTCGTAGTTATGTATTAACAGAATAAGCCTCACTTGATTGTCCTTTTAATTACAAGTTTCAATTTTGATTTCCGTACTTTCATCAGTATAGGTCACTTATTAGGACGCACTGGTTTAAATTATTTAGAAGATTGAGTTGTTTGGGGCCGAATGATTTAATAAGATGTCTTCGGGTTACGAGTTTGAATCTCATGAGGGGTAGATGCCAAGAACATATGAGTACTATATATGTACTGACTGCTTGTCAGTGGTTTTTCTCCATGTACTCGGACTTTTCTCTATCATCTCCTTAAATGATCCTGCAATTAATACTGATTCTGATATTTAATTTAAATAATGGCATGACATAAACGATTTTTAAATGTCATAATTATCATATAATAGTCAGAGCTGTGGTGGCCAAATGGTGAAGATGTCTCACATATTTACTACAAGCCCTCTACCTTTGGGTTACAAGTTTGAATCCCATGTGGGGTACATGCCAGGTACTGACTGCTGGTCAGTGGTTTTTCTCAGTGTACTCTGACTTTCCTCTATCATCTCCTTAAATGATCCTGCAATAAATACTGATTCTGATATTTAATTTAAATAATGGCATGACATAAACAATTTTTAAATGTCCTCCACTAACAAACCTGGCACGTCCTTACATGACCTTTGCTGTTAATAGGACGTTAAATCAATAAAAACTCATATAAATAGTCGGAGCCGCGCTGGCCAAGTGGTTAAGATGTCCCGACATATAACCACAAGCCTAGCTCACCTCTAGGTCACTCTTGTTACTGGTTTTTCTTCGGGTACTCCGGCTTTCCTCCACCAACAAACCGCACATCCTTTAATGACCCTGGCTGATAATAGGATGCTAAACTAATAAAACCCACTCATGTATAAGTCTCCACTAACCCTATTTTATCAAAAGAATTTTTTTTTCTCATATAAATAACAAAATGGTAATAATAGACAATATCGATCTCGATAACCAAGAAATCTATCAGATTAGTACATACATTTCTATATTTTGGCTATTTTTTAATTGTGTTTAGCATTATGCTAGAAAATATACCTAGAAATGAACAAATAAGCAAATTGTCTCCCTTTATTCAATTCCAGTGGGGGAAAAAAATCTGCGTGTAATGTTACCACATATTGTTTAGGAGTTATCTCCCTTGCGCTACTCGCGCTTTGTGAGCCAAGTGCGTGAATTAGCCTTGTAATACTCTTGTTAAAAACACGCATGGCCGCGTTCCAAGAAGACACAGTAGAAAATGTCAAATTCCAAGGTGTTTTACCCCCTCCTCCTCCATCTTCTACTGGGGTTTGTCTGTACAATGAATTTGATTGAATAAAGGCTCAATGACAGCACAGTAAAACACCAGGATATATACGACATCTACATATACGACACTGCTATCCAAAGGCATGGATAATCCAGTCAGAAAGGAAAGAAGAGCAAGGACGCTCACCGAAGAATGAACAGAATTGTATACTGAATATATATCAAAGTATACTCGAAAACTTTCAAATATCAAAAGAGAAATTGAACAAGAGTTTATTGTTTATTCATCGGGACTTTGCAATCGTGATGACATTATTGCATTGAAGAATCGCCTTGGTAACCATATTAAGAGCTACCAAAGAGTTTCCCAAGAATATAAGTAATATTTAGAACGAATTGGAACAGAAGAAAGTGTTAAAGGATTAACAAGCCAACAATTCATCTCACAGGCATTTGAAGAGAAGTGCTCAGCCATTTTGCAGAGATTGGAGCATGACTTGCGGAATGAGCCTTCAGAGCATAAGCTACCACAAGGTGAAACTTCAGCGCAGGGCTTACCAGAGCGCGGACCGTCACAACGAACTTCTATAAGCGCTAAATGTGGTGCCAGCCATATTTCTAGTACGCATTCAAGAAGTAGCAGTGCTAGTTCAATTTTGATGAAACAAAAAGCGAAAGTAGAAGGCGCAAGGGCAAAATTAGAGTCTACTGCTTTGGAAGTTCAAATGAAAAAAGAAAAAATGGAACTGAAAGCTCGTCTTTCAATGTTAGCTGCAAAAAGAGATGCAGAGGTAGCCAAAAGAGAACTTGAGGCAATGTATGATATGTGCAATTACAAAGAGATCTGTCAAAAATCCGGATCAAGATAAAATTGTGCAAGAGCGAGTTAATTCATATGTTGATGAGCAAAACTTAATCCATCAGGAGGCAGGCAAAGATGTTCAGTACATATCAAAGGTAGAAGAAACTACAACTAAAGAATGCTTGAACTTCAATGACCCCAACAGCGGTCAACCAACAAACTTTACTGAAACAAACCATGGTCAGCACATAAACTTTACTGAAACAAACCATGGTCAACATATAGACATTACTGAAACAAATAATGGTCAACATAAATATTTTGCGGAAACAGAGCAAATTTCGAAACTGCCTGCAAGAATCAACGTATCAAGTCAACCTATTGGGACACAGGGCATAATCGATTCAGGAAACAATCCTACTCAAATGATTGATTTGTGTGCACAATTTGCGAAATTCATGGTTAAGAAGGACCTACTTCTGTCCAGGCTTACAGCCTTTAATGATTCACCTGAGTTATTTGCCTCATGGAAAGCCACATTTCAGAATATAGCTTCAGAGATGGAAGTATCTGCTACTGAAGAAATTGATCTTCTGATCAAGTGGTTAGGACCTGAATCGTCAAGACAAGCTCAAGCACTCCGTGCAGCCAAGGCAGGCGACCCAAGGTCTTGTCTGAAGACGATCTGGGATAGGCTTAACGAGCGTTTCGGCAGTCACGAAATGGTACGTGCAGCCATTGATAAAAGATTGGTCAACTTCCAGAGGATTGGTAAAGACCTTCATAAGCTTTACGATCTTGCTGATTTGGTAACAGAGATCAATGCCTTGAAGGATGATCCGAGGTACTCCACACTTCTGGCCTACTATGACAGTCCATCTGGGGTCAAGCCTATCGTAAACAAGCTACCTATCTCTCTCAAAGAAAAATGGACCACAGAAGCCACACGATACAAGAAAAAGTGGGAGGTTTTGTATCCACCCTTTTCCTACTTTGCAATGTTTATCAGGGACCTAGCTGTTGTAAGAAATGATCCTAGTTTCACATATGATAACTCTACTACAGATACCAAGAAGGATGAAGGCACATCTGGGAATGCGAGGACAAAAACTGCTCGTCCAAATATCACAGTACGGAAAACAGAAACCAAGGAAACCTCAGCTAGTCAAACACTCTGTCCCATTCACAATACAAAACATTCTTTGAACCAATGCAGGCCATTCAGAATTCAACCTATAGGTGAACGGAAGGACCTATTGTTTAAAAAAGGCTTGTGTTTCCGCTGCTGTGGAATGGAGAAACATCTAGCAAGAGACTGCACTGCATCAGTGCGCTGTGAGCTTTGTAACGTCACAGACCATCCTACAGCTCTTCATGTTTCATCTCAAGATGATAGTACCACGACAACAAAGCAACCTCCAAGAAAGAAAGCATGGGTCTCGAAAAGCCATGGAGGGGAGAGCAGTGGTAAGGAAACTACTCCTACTGACATCAAGACTTCCTGTACTCAAATTTGTGGAAATCCTGTCGCCACTAGCAAATCTTGTGGAAAAATTGTGATGGCGAAGTTATATCCGAAAGGAAAGCATCAGCAAGCCTTAACTGTCTACGTCATAATTGATGATCAAAGCAATCGCACATTAGGACGCTCATGTATATTTGATCACTTTGAGGAGGACAGTCCTGCCTTGGAGTATTCCATGTCGTCATGTGCAGGGACACGCATAGATATTGGACGCCGATTGTCAAATTACACGATAGAGTCTATGGATGGAAGCTTTAAAACTAGATTACCAGAGGTCATCGAGTGCAACGGAATCCCAGACGTTCGGGAAGAGATACCGACTCCAGAGGTTACTAAACATTACAAACACCTAAACAATCTCACAAATTTGATTCAACCTGTAAAGGATGAGGTTATGATATCACTTCTTATTGGACGTGATCTTCCAGAAGTCCACCATATCATGGACCAACGTACAGGCAAAGCTGGCTCACCTTTTGCCCAGAAACTACGACTTGGATTGGTTGTTGTTGGGGAAACTTGTTTGGGTGCCATCCACAAAACTGAAAATGTAAATGTGAACAAGCTAAACACACTAGCCAATGGGAGGCCTACCTGCTTACACCCTTGTCATAACAAGATGGAAGTTAACGATGAGAGTCCTATCTTTTTCAAGTCACCAGACGAAAACAAACCAGGATTGTCTGTAAGGGATAGGAAATTTCTTCAAATCATGGAGACAGAGTTCATGAAAAATGAGGAGGGTAGTTGGACGGCACCACTGCCATTTATAGAACCTAGGGAAAGACTTCCAAACAATCGCGAGGCAGCGCTGAAGCGCGCAAGGTCTCTGGAGATAAGCATGAAAAGAAACAGTAAGAAAAAGGAGGACATGTTCACATTTATGGGAGGTATTATTGAGAAAGGTCATGCCGAAGTAGCCCCAAGTACTCCAGAAGAACAGGAAAAGTGGTATCTCCCTCTATTTGGTATTTATCACCCTCGTAAACCAAACAAGATTAGAGGCGTTTTTGACTCGTCAGCCAAATTTAAAGGTGTGTCGCTGAACGACTCTCTTTTAACCGGTCCTAACATGACAAACAACCTGGTTGAAGTTTTGTTGCGGTTTAGGAAAGGATCTGTCGCAGTAGCTGCCGACGTAGAACATATGTTTTATTGCTTTGTGGTGAGGCCAGAACATAGAGAATTTCTTAGATTCTTTTGGTACAAGGACAATGACTTTGAGAAACAGTTGATGGAATACAGGATGACCCGTCATGTTTTTCGGAAATGGATCGTCACCAGCCATAGCCACTTACGGACTTCGGAAAGTAATAGAAGAGGCAGATGAGGATGTTCAAGACTTCATACATAGGAACTTTTATGTGGACGATGGATTGGTGTCTCTTAATGATACTGAAAAGGCTATAAGTCTGATGGAAAGGACAAAGGCATGTCTACAGGAAAATGGAAAACTCAGACTTCACAAAATTATTTCTAATGAACCAGCAGTTCTGCAGGCCTTTGATCGTTCAGAATTAGCAAAGGAGGTGAAGGACTTGGATCTTTGCAAGGATGATCTACCTACGCAAACTAGTTTGGGCCTGTTTTGGGATGTGAATACCGATTCCTTCACTTTTCGAGTGTCATCGGAGGTCAAACCTTACACCAAACGAGGTGTACTTTCAACCATAAACAGTCTCTTTGACCCAGTTGGATTTGTCGCTCCAGTGTTAATCAAGGGCAGACTTATTCTGAGATCTTGTATGTCATCCCTCTCTGACTGGGATGATCCACTTCCAAAAGAGTTAGAATCGATATGGAGAGAATGGACAGAGTCGCTACAATCCTTGAGGTCACTCAACATCCCGAGAAGGTATGATCAAGTAAAGGAGGAAGCATGTGTTTCCACAGAGTTACACACATTTTGTGACGCATCAAAGGAAGCTATTGGCGCCGTCACTTATATGCGGACTGTTAGGAGTGACGGTTCTGGAAAACTTAGTTTTGTACTAGGAAAGGCTAAAATGGCACCCCATAAAGGTCATACTATTCCACGTTTGGAGCTGTGTGCCGCAGTTCTAGGCACAGAGGTAGCACAAGCTGCAAAGGAGCAATTAGACATTAACTTTGACATAGAGAAGTATTACACAGACAGTCGCATTGTGCTCGGATATATCTGCAATGAAGAAAGACGATTCCATGTCTATGTTTCAAACAGAGTGGATAGGATCAGATGTGTGTCTCATCCGGACCAATGGAACCATGTTGGAACAGATAGAAATCCTGCTGACTTGGCGACAAGATCCGTACCAGCAAATGAGCTAAAACACTCCATTTGGATCAGTGGGCCTACACAGTTTGACTTCCATCCGGACCATCAATCTTTTCCTCTCATCGAGTCCGAAACCGACAAAGAACTGTACACAGAAGTTGTAACTTCGAAAACGCATGTCACGACTGCTTCAACTCTAAACGTTGACATGTTCAAAAGATTTTCCAGTTGGCGAGAGCTTGTGAATTCGATTGTCTCATTCAAGGTAGCATTACGACGTCGTTGCGGACATCAGACAGCTGATTCTACCGTAAATGACCTTGACATCGTGAAGGAAGCAGAACGGATAATAATAAGGAGCGTTCAGCAGGAAGCCTATGGAAAAGAAATTCGTTGTCTTCAACAAGAACAGAAACTCCACGCCGACAGCTCTATTTTGTCGCTTTGTCCAGTACTTGATACAGAAGGCATATTGAGGTTAGAGGGTAGACTGAAAAGGACAAAATGTTTCTCGATGGGTTCGAACCCAATCATAATTCCAAAGAATCAACATATTGCAGTTCTTCTCATTCGACATTTCCACGAGAACGTCCACCACCAAGGACGACACATCACTGAGGGTGCTGTGAGGGAAGGAGGATTCTGGATTGTCGGTGGAAAAAGACTGATATTTTTGGTTATACATAACTGCTTCAAATGTAGAAGGCTACGTGGAAAGACTGCCCTACAGAAAATGGCCGACTTACCTGAGGATAGAACCATGATGGCACCTCCATTCAGTTACGTCGGAATTGACACCTTTGGCCCGTGGACCGTTGTATCTCGTCGTACGCGTGGAGGTCTTGCCAAGTCGAAACGCTGGGCCATACTGTTTACCTGTTTAGTCGTGAGGGCAATTCACATAGAGGCTGTTGAAGAACTCTCGGCAAGCTCATTTATTAATGCACTCAGAAGATTCATTGCATTGAGAGGCCCTGTGCAACACTTCATAAGTGATAGAGGAACAAATTTCATAGGGGCAGCACGCGAACTAGGGATACAGGAAATCTTTGCGGAAAACAGAGAAGTTCAGGATTTCCTCCTCCGAAACCAGATTAAGTGGATCTTCAATACACCTCATTCTTCTCATCATGGCGGTGTCTGGGAGCGCCTCATAGGTGTCTCGCGGCGAGTTTTAGACTCCATGCTTCTTGAAGAAATCAATAAAAACCTTTCGCATGAAATGCTAGTAACATTCCTAGCAGAGGTTTGTGCAGTGGTCAATTCTCGTCCACTTGTTGGCATCTCTACAGATCCAGAAGCACCTGAAGTGCTTACTCCTAATTTACTTCTCACCCAGAAACCTACAAGTGTAGATGATATGGATCTTTCAGTCGACACTAAGAACATTTATCGTCGACAGTGGAAATTAGTTCAACACCTTGCAGATGCATTTTGGTCTCGCTGGAAGAAAGAATACTTGCATACACTTCAAGTACGACGAAAGTGGCAGTCAGACGTTCCTAACATCAAGGAAAACGACATCGTGCTGATGAAGGATGACCAGGTCTGTCGCAACGAGTGGCCAGTAGCAGTTGTGGATCGTGTGTTTCCTAGTGAGGATGGCAGAGTTCGATCCGTAGAAATCGCGATTATAAAGGATGGAAAACGAGTGAACTATGTGCGCCCTGTGACGCGCTTAGTCGTTCTTTCAAGTGACTAACTGTTAATTTTGTTGATGATCTCAGGCGATCAAAATTTTCATTGAGACTTTGATACATAAGTTTGAGTGATAGTCTAATATGTATAACATAAGTGACATTTGTAGTATTGATATTGTAGTAGCATATAGTTATGCGTAGTATATTGATATTGTAGTAGCATATAGTCATGCGTAGTATATTGATATTATAGTGGCATAGTCATGCCAGGAGGGGAGTGTAATGTTACCGCATATTGTTTAGGAGTTATCTCCCTTGCGCTACTCGCGCTTTGTGAGCCAAGTGCGTGAATTAGCCTTGTAATACTCTTGTTAAAAACACGCATGGCCGCGTTCCAAGAAGACACAGTAGAAAATGTCAAATTCCAAGGTGTTTTACCCCCTCCTCCTCCATCTTCTACTGGGGTTTGTCTGTACAATGAATTTGATTGAATAAAGGCTCAATGACAGCACACTGCGAACATGTAAAGTATGAAGTAATCAATTTTTTTTTCAAAAGCAAATAATATTTTTATTGGTACAATAAAAGATGCTTAAAGATGCTCCACCGCTGACAAATGACATTTTTTCAATATTAAAATCATGAGCAGACGATTTAGTAGTTTTCTTCAGTTACAAAAGTTACTTACTTAACATCATTACCACCATTGAAAAGTTTGAGCTTCTGATTTCGCTTCAAGTTAAAGTTACAAACATAATTAATTGCATCCCGAAAAAATTCCGTGGCACTATATCCTATATGGAATTAAGTACTGATTGCGCATGTACCAAAGGCAAAATAAATTATTTTATAATATTTTTTGTGTTAATTAGACATATATATATATACGATTAAACACCATTTATTGTTCAAGTGATTTATATCATTTATGCTCTGTCGGCGGTGGAGCATCTTTAACCGATATGACTTAAATTTTTTAAATGTATCTGTATAATGAGAGATATATGATTTTTTTTAGATCTATTCCCAAAAGTTATTGTTTAATAATTATTAAATATTGTTTTTTCCGGAATTGGCTGGGAGACCGAGACATTTTTTTAGACAAACTACTGGGACGTACCAGTAGTCGTGAAGGAACAGTAGTCATGATTTGGGAAAAAATAATTCTTTGCATCTCATGAAACACATTATTTCCACATAAACAAAACAACACCATGATGAAGTATTTGTCAGCAGCTCCAGACATTCGTAAATCTGGACACACAGTAGAATATGCACATAATCACGACAACTGTTCCGTCACGACTACTGGTTGGGTACCATGTAGTAGAGAACATTTTTTAAAAATCTATTAAAATATAAAAAAAAAAGTTTTAAAAATAAAAATTAATTAAAAAGTTTAGTTGGTCTCTGAAATACACCGAATCCAAATTGAAGAGGCTGTTGAGTGTTTGATATGCAGTACATTTAATTTTTAAAAACCTGTTGTTACTATGCCCCCCTCCCCCTACATGTAAGTGCACAGTACTGTAACTTTTACGTAATGTAAAAAATGTGTACGGTACTGTAGGCCTAGGTGTCTTGTAAAACTGCAGTGCATATCTAATAATGTTGATCTTTCAGGTTTGTCTTCTTTAGTTGTCACTTATATTTAGTTTACGGCTATAACTTGCCTGACATTGTCGCATGGACGTGTCACTTTCGCTTTGATCTTATCAAGGTGCTATTTTTAGACTGCAGCTGATCAACAAAACATGTCTTCTGATAACGAGAATTGTTTAACTACGCTACTAGTCTTAATCATCCAATTAAGCAATATATTAGGAGAACATATTAAAACGGCATCTGTCTCAGAGTCTTACAATAGACTGTTAGTTTACGAGTTGTTTTTAAATTTAATTCATGCAGCGTTGCCTAGCCTAGCGCTTGATTCAGTCGCTGTCATGATCAGGCTCGATACTGCAGTAGACATACGAAAAACAATCATAATAAACAACGACCTGAAATATAAGATAGCTAATAATAATAACACCAGCCGATAGTGATAGCTTTAACAAGTAAAATACATAACTAGGCCTACTTACCCGATATTGCCGATTGTAACTTGAAAATCGAGGCGGCTTTCAACATCAATCCAAACCTGTTCCAACCGGATACACAAGGTGACATCTCACATTCCTTCTACCAGATGGCGCTTGTCGTATGGCATGTCTTTGAGCGGTTGAACGCCCCAAACAACATTCATTTCCCCGATTCACGCAATCCCCAACAAATATTTGGATATCATTGAAAGACTTATATAACGTTTTATAAATTCAAGTAATAATATCATAAAATATAAGCAGAATGTTTCATATATACGATCTATTTGTGAATGGTCCACTCGTCGATCTAATCGGTCAGAATAGCTTTGAAGGAAGGCGGCACAAGTCCAAAAATATCACGTCTGCCGAGGAAATTTACTGGGAACCTGTGAAATACCACTCATTTCCAAGACCGTCTTGTGGTCGTTCTATATAACATTTTCAAAAACCAAAAATACCGTTTTGTTCAGAATTACTTGTACTATTAATGTGTAAAATCTCAATATGTTAACTATGAGCGTTTGTTTGCTAGGACGAATTAAACAGAAACTAGCGATGAAAATGTCGATTTTTGCCTGTTTGACCCAAAATATCTTACTCAAATGAATTTTCGTACAGTCAACATCTATCTCAGTCGATAGATCACGCCAGGATTTACTTAACTGTAAAATACCGTTTAAAAGAATCTGTCAGTTTCCTTATTACTCAACTTGCGGTTATAAGCGTGCTGGTAGGTAAAGGTTGTCGTGTTAACATTCGTTCCGAAGGAACGATAACTCTGTTATCGCACCTTACGTCTCTCATTTCATACTGTTAATGTCCGTAACATAATTGAAACAAAAAAGAGATAATCCATTTATGTAATTGTCTAACTTAACAACTCATTCTTTAGATTTCATTTAAAGATCAAAAGGTTCGTCAGTTGACATTTTGATATGTTACTATTCGTATCCCGATTCGGCTGACGTTATAGTATACGTATGTGTATATGTCGTGTTTTAGTAAACACTGTATAATTTCCGATAGTATTCAATATGACAACACAATAGTTCTTCTAATATAAAAAGACAAACTTTTGTAACATTGTTCAATTGGAGTACTCTGAATTGTATTGCATAGTATCTTCCGATAAAGCAGTAAAACAAAAGACGTTATACAATAGCATGAAGATAAACAATACGATTACGTATAACGAATGGGTTCAGGGGAATACGTTAATGCTTACGGAAACAGGACACGCTTAATCAATTAATATCATTACTGAAATTGTCATCTACCTAATTACTGGAGAGCCTTTAAAATTAAGAAAAGAAAGATCCGATGGTAGCGAACAGTTTATCAATTAGTTTTCAAAAGATGTAACGTATGATAATAACAGTGTGCGGTCTTATAACCATAAAGTACGTTGTAAGTATTAAAACTAGAAAACATGAATTCAGTAATGTAATGAAATCCTAATATTACAAACTTTCAGATCAGGTATTATGAAACTTAATTAGTCAGATATTTTATAACCATATTCAATTCCGACAACTTAAAGTCGATACCTCCCTATCATATCAACATAGGTATAGGTGCACAGATGATATCCAAGTTACAGACATGTTAATAAATGTTATAAAAATAGCAAATGGAATATTTGACTGAGATTGACTATTTAGAATAAATGTATAAAGGTTACTATTTCAAAAGTATGTGTGTCTACATTCATACTATTTATACTATTTTTGGAGTTTGTGTAATTTTACTTACGTTTTACGTGCTATTTTTTTATATTAGAAGCATCCAATGATTCATAATAGCATTAGTATGTTTTATTCTATTAGCGAAATATGTGATATTTAATCGATTTCTTTATTAAATCTCTTCATTGTGAATGAATGTGTCAGTTCTTGGAATATTAAATATGATATTCAATATGCGATTTAATATGCATTATTTGTCGTTTTTTAAAAACATTTTTACAATTATGTTTACAGAACAAAACCAATAAATATACCAATATATTAGTTTATATTATGTATTTGATATATAATGTTTTAGCTACGTGGCTTAGTCTTATCGATCTTGTGTTGAGAATTACTGATTAATTCACAAATCAGCGATGATTTGATATTATTCTGTTGAGAACATACCTAATATGTAATTGTATTCTTAGAATATTGAATGTACTGCATTTGGGTTTGTGTTTACTCTATTGATTAATCTTAGAACTGTATTAATAGTTGCGTTTGTTTGTAATAATGTAAACGATTTAGAAGGGGTATATAGTTAGCATCTTGCAAGGTATTTGTATGAGGTGGTATATATCAACTTAAATGAATTATTTGTCTGCGTTCAACTCAAACATAATACAGCAACATATCCTTAAGTCGAACTGTAACGAACTCGGTTAATAAATCGCAGAACAAAGGGTATTCGAGTCATCCGTGGTATGACATTTAGTCAAATACTCAAATTATGATAAACAATGTATGTCACTGACATATGACTTTTGTGTTTAACAGTGTTTTGATTGTTGCTAAAAACAATTTATTGTTATAATACAACTAGTGTATACAAATGGATAAAATGTACATAACAATGCTGTTAAAAATCAATATGGCCACACTTCTGTTCGACAAATCGAGATGCCTGATTTAATAACTGTCTTTGATAGAAAGGGGGTTCATTTCTGTTAATAGAAAGATGGGTATTTGACGACTAGCGGTTCGAGCTATCCAAGGTTTGGTTACATGAAATACACAGAGACCAATTAGTCAGTGTTAGGATTTGTAGCATAATTGAATATAAGTGTATGAATGTAATATGTTTAAGGAAAAGCTTCGTAAAAGTAGATCATTAACACTTTCAAGGAAATCAATGTTTTATATTATATTATCTTTGGATTATTTGAACCTGATGGGAGGAAATCATTATGTCCTTTTTTTTTACAGTTCAAATAAAAAAATCACATTAAAAAAGAATATTTGACTTGAAGTCAAAATTGCATTGTTCTGATGTCAAATCAATACACTGCTATTCCGTTCAGAAATTTGAAATAGAACCATAAGCGACTATGCGATGAAGGAAGGTTTATAATGATAGGTCATTTGCAGTTGACGAAGATTTTTGTCTTGGATATATTTGTATCATCGTTTTATTATGTCTGGATAATATGTGTAGCATAATCTACTATAGCCAATATCATACCTTCATATGACAGCTTTACATTAGGACCGTTTAAGATGTTGACAAGAAATAATTAATATTGTCTATAATAAGTATATACCAAATTTCACGTCTTTGTGTAACACCGGGTTATGGCGGTGAAATGTTCTGATATTATCAATTAAGCTGAAATGCATGAGCTACATTAAACATGGGTTTCCATAATACAAAGATAACATGACAGTGTAGACAGAGTGTTATTTACACCGGAGACAGAGGGATATAATCAGTAATTTCTGTTATCTCGAATAAAACATCAAAACGATATGAATGAAACGCTAACAGCGAGTTCCGAGATGTGGATGAATTAATAAATATTTGTGGATGAATAATGCGCTGGGGATAATAAATTTTCACCTTAAGAAATGAAAATCACCAAATAAATAAAAAATAATTCTGGAAGACAGATGACGTAGTGAAATTACGAAATTGATGCTCAATGTTAACAACTAAGAACATATTTTCCTGACAGATGACGGTCTATTGTGTATACGGTCACAGAGGGATATACTTATTTGTGACAATTGAGATAATTTGCAGACATCAACCTATTAAAAATACCAAAATACTAAAGTATTGGGGCCATAATGACAGTGGTGGAATGAGATGGTTACATCCAAGTGTTTTAGACGAACAGGTGTAATCAAACTTAATTAAAATATGTTTACACTGAATATTTTGCTTTCGGAATCATCAATGTGAAGCATTGCCCTAGTGTTTACATGTTAACAAGTACGTTATATGAGTCGGAATGCCAAAATGATTGATTGATTTTAACAATTATGCAAAATTTAAGAACGAATGTTTTAAGTATTCACACCGAAACTTATCATGACACCATTAAAAACAAAGTATTTATCGTTATAAACATACTTCGGAATGATTAATATATACCACAGGCAAGCCAGTAGAATGTATGTTAATTAATGAATAAAAACATATTTTGGGGGTAGGTAAATTTATCCTAGTTTTCACTTCATTTATTTAGATTTTATTACTCTACACATGTAACATACTTTCATATTCCCTTTTGTAATTATACATCATATCACTCACTGGTGTAGTTTGTATCGCTGAGTAGACCAATTATTTCTTATTAGCGCATTGTTTTATAGCATTATAATTATTTGTAAAATACAATATAATACATGTAGTTCGGAAACAGTACATCCCCTCGTGTTTTTTTTGTTTTTGTTTTTTTCTTCTTGTCTGTTTTCTGTAATTTCACTGTCTAGATTGATGCATTTATATATCGATGTTTGTTATACATATGTATGCTATACTATAAAAACCCACGTGATCGGGCAGGTATCCCTTAACCTTTTCACGTTCAGGTCGGGGATCGAACCCCGGCCGGCTAGGTGAAAGGCCAGCGGCTTTACCACTACACCAGCCGATCACTTGCTATAATATGCATGTTTGTATGTATGTGTGCTTGTATGCATGCATCTATGGATGTATACAGGCATGCATGTATTTTGCATACATGTACATGTATGTATAATTTGTCATGTTATTTGTCATGCAGGGTAATACTATGATTTGTCATATTATATAGATGCATGCTTTTAGATGTAGGTATAACTTAACAAAACGTAAAGGTTAATGTCTGAGTGTTGTGGGTGAGTGCGTATGAATGTGTTTGTTTGGTGTCTATTTATGTGTGTTATGTAAACTGTTTGAAAATAAAAAAATATATATATATATATTATACAGTATTTAAATCCATCATGGCTAGTATAATGTTTTACTGTATCTTTGTCAATATCGGCACAGCGTTAGGGAAAATGAAAGAACTAAGGGAAAGTGTCAACACGATAAGGAACCTGTGTCTATCACCATTAAACTATGTCCTTATGTTTACTGTGTTTATAGCACAATTAAAATGTCCGATATCTGAAGATTACAGGAAACGAAGACTTTAGATTGTTTTAACAAAACTAGGAGGAGGTAAATATAACTGCACATGTTTGAATGTTTTATTGTATGCTTTAGATTATTGAATTATCCAGATCCAAAACATTAACATTAAATGTTTTCCATAAATTGACCTAAATCACTCTGATACTCAACGTACAACACAAATAAAATTGTAATCATACGTGAATCATAAAAATAGCTGTACTTAATTCCAAAATATGTAAGCAATGGCTACAAAATATTAACAAAACAGTGGTTAAGTTCATGCAATTTTCTAAAAAGTACATCAGTTGTTATAAGTACTATTTATAATATTTAAATATATTTATAAATTGATATAATATACTGAATAGATACACAAAGTTTATTTGTGTTAATGAATTTTGCATATTGCAGATGTAATATAGAGCATAATGACTCAGTTTTTCAATTTTTAGAAAAACCGAGTTATTATCTCTTTGGAAACTTCATTTGCAAAATGATGCATTCTTAGTGGAGGCGTTTTTTGACAAATGCTTTTCTTGTTATAAATGTACACATTATATATTGTTTTGACATTTGCTAATGAAACGACATATCTGATATACAGATTAAGGATCTTTATTTCAGTGCATATGGTGTTCTATCACCCTTGTTGAATTTAAAATAATGACCTCGGGCTACGCCCTTGGTCATTATTTATTCTACGCGGGCGATCAACAAAGTTCCATTATAATTGATACATATTTATGACTATTAATATAATAACAACAACGGATCAAATAATGCAACCCTGACAATTTGCATCTATTCTTTAGATTTATTTATTTCTAGATTCAAAGTTAATTGTACTTACAATATGTATTTGGTAAATTTCCATTTTATATTCAAATTTGTATTATATAACACCTCTGATAAAGTTGTGTTTGAGTAACAGTGACGGACGGACTGTATGACGTATCACGTGCATTTCCCATTACATTCGTTCACTTTCTACCCTGGGAAGAACACATATTCCCGCCGAATAGCCGTTCCCATTCCGGCCTTTCACCAATCATATTTGTGTACAGATTATATTACGGACGGCTGCGAGGACCAGCAGTATACAGGAGACGCCTTGTAACTGGTGTGAAATAATTATGGCGTGTTTGTCTTTGCTGTAGGTTTTTCAATGCGAATAAAACTATTACCGGAAAATCCCTTCTGTATTGTAGTTGACCAACACGCCGGTTATACGAATCACTGTCAGTGGGTTCAAAGACGTTTATGAGTTTATATGCCAGTGTATGGATAATATTTATAATTCATCTAGACATGATACCAGTGGTGGTATGGCATAGTTAGATACAAAGTGTACAGACATACAGGTATCATTAAAACAGTTCTCCAAACAATTGGTATTTATTGTGAGAGCTCAAGGTGCAGGTGATGAAGATCATTTTTGAATTGAACTGAACATTTCATTTTCCATGTCATTAGTAAATATAAGCGCAAAAATACAAATTAAAGGGCACAATACATCACCGTGTAACTGCAGTAGGATACTCACATCAGACTGAAAGAGAAGAAAAGGAAGGATTAGATAATACATTTTAAAGTTTAATAGACAAGTAATATCCATACATTAAATAGTACTATCCATTATTCAAAACATGTGTATTCATGTTTGTATTATGATAAATATATTTTTTTTTATTTTCAAAGTACGCAACCCTATGCAAGTACAAAAATGTATATCATATAGCCTAACCAAGTCATACGTAAAAGCATTACACCATTGTGTTAAATGTGATATAGGACAATATCAATACATTAAACAGTAACTCTCTATTCAAATGGTATGAATTCGTGAAGATGCTATTTTGCTTAAAGGCCCATTTTAGTGTATAATTTTATGAATTAATTATTATCATTAATTTATTTATACGCAGGTTCATATTTCAATTATTTGTTATAAAGGGAAAACGCTTTTCGTCATGAAATGACGTTTATAAGCATTTTCATAGCATGCATACATGTCTTTGCAAGTCAAGTATAAATAAACGCATGTGAGGTTGGAGTAGGTTACGTTTTCATCTATGCCGACGTCTACCTCATACCTGCACCTTTATCTCTCTTTGGCGGGGATTTCACTTAATAAATATCAGTGGACAAGCGTTCTAATTATCCTTCTATTATGTTACAATACACACACATTGTTTGTATTGTCACGTAACAACGGTAGGTCGATTATGTTCATCGAACTCAGCATAATTTTGTTAATGTAATGTTGTTGTTTTTTTTTCCATTTTCAATTTTTTATTTTATTTTTTTTTAATTTTTACTTTTTTTCACTCAATTTTATAAATACATGGACATATATTGACATGTAACTCACTCACTCACTATCACTCGTCATTATTTTTATAGGAAAATATATATACCTTATATACATACATATTTGGTACACAACATATACACCTTTTCACGCACCATCACACACTTGCACACCCACATACACACACGAACATATAGACATATAATACAAATACAAACAGACATACAATAGAGACAGGCACAGAGATATAGATAAACACAACACATACACCTTTTCACACACCATCACACACTTGCACACCCACATACAAACATGAACATATAAACATATGATACAAATACAGACAGAAAGACCTACAATAGAGACAGGCACAGAGATATAGATAGACATAAAGATAAAAAAAGATAGAGAAAAAGAGAGAGATGGGGGGATGGATACATTATTGTCATTATATACTATTGAAATATAAGTAAAAACGCAAATATTGTTTCAAATTTTGTGTCAAAGCCTAGGAGACAAAATATGTTGGAACAAATAAAAGAGAGATAAACAGAGAGGAGAAAAAAAATAAATTAGATATACATTAATTATAGCAGAACAAGTTTTTCCCATTTTTGCCATTCCTTTCGAAATTTTACTACATAAACATTACCTTTGTTATAAGCTAAACATTTTTGAACATTATGATAGTTTTGAATAGCATTAATTAGATAATTTAAATTTAAAGATTTGTGAAGACAACGCATTTTATATATATAGTGTTTCACTATAATGAGTATTTCATTATCAATTTTACTATTTACATTTTGAAGGAGAAGTCCAAAAAGGAAAGATTCTTATTAAATCCTTTATATTTATAACTCCCTTTTGTTAATGTAATGTTTCATCAAGCTATTTGTTTGAAACTTCTTTAAGTAAAGTATGCACACTTTTAATACAATACTGAATAGGACGACTATACTTCAGTATAACATCCGTTTTTAGTCCTTTTAATGTGTCTTTTTTGTATTTACTGTTTATTTTAATGTTATGGCGGTGCAGTATTCTGAAATTATCAATTTTATTTACTACATTTTAATCAGCATGAATTCGTTAAGGAAACAGAAATGGGTTCATACTATCTCTAATTCTTAGAAAACGTTTCACAAATCATTGTATTATCAAATAAGGAACGTGCCTGACCTTGATAATATCCTATCAAACAAGATCTTATTCTAAAACAGTTCCAAGGTTTTCATTTTCAAAATGAATTGTTTCTTTGGTATCACATAGCACAATGTGTTTTTCTAAATTAGAATTCGAAACTCACAATTATTTTACAAAATTCACAAAATTTTAGAATTCAAACATTCAAACGAATGTTTTGAGGATCCTATATAATCGTCTATCTTATAAACTAATTTTCAGGAGGATTCACGTGGATGCAATTGAGGTACTATACACTGTTCATTCACAATGTTTCGATACACTTGTCAAGTGTTTTTATATCAATAATTGTAACCGACTTTAGTATAAGTATTATGCTAATACATGTTTATCTACCACTGTTCTGGAAATAATTATTAGGTTTCTGTTTTTGACATACAAATATATCCCACTAGTATGACATTAATCGCAAAGTTCCTTCGAATAGAACATTAAATCGAAATAAGCAAAACACTAATGGCGAGTTATACAATGTAAGACATTAACGATGTAAGACATTAACGGTTTAATTTCGAAATATAGAAAGTAAAGACAAATACATCCTCGTATTTGTATGCGTGTACCGCTTAATAAGGTTATTTACAATAAGCTGTATACATATACGCATATGTATACGGATACGTATTTGAATGGAGTAATCATTGTTTTAAAAGTTTGTTGTAAATCTATAATTAAACTAATAGTATCGCAATTTATTTCGATTGAATTTTCTTGGTTGTGAATATCTTTGCGTGAATTGGTCAATGTAGTCTTTGGATAGCTATCTGCTTGACCTAGAATGCACGATCGTTTCATGGCTATCGTGTGTACCTGATTTACCACCGTAAAAGACAAAACACTAACAGCGAGTTATACAATGTAAGACATTAACGAAATGACACTGTCAGTGAATGAAAAAAAAAAAAAAAAAAAAAAAAAAAAAAAAAGAGAAATACTAATACTACTACCGAGAATTATAATATTGTGTGATATATGACAATGCAAAAGGAGAACAATACACATTCAAAAGGTCTGGTATTTTACATGCCAACTGACTACCAAATACGTTCAAGATGGAAATAACTACATATGTGTCAGAAGACTATTTACGAAACCTGGTGCGAACACATGTAGCTTTGAGTTATATACTATAACTGGTATAACATGTATTATAATACCTTATAAACATTAGTTACAAACAAAATGTATTCACTGTTAAATTATTGTGTGTATGCCTATGTATGTTGAAATGGAAATATACCTGCAAAAATCACTTTATCGTTGCTATTATCGCTGTAGAAAAGTAAAATGAAATTAAAGACCATACTAAAATAAAAACGTATGTATTGTAAGTGTTGTTATTCTCAGATTGTTGGCAACCTGTGGTTGTGAATTACAAATTGTTGTTAAAAGTTTCCTATATATTTTGACCTAAATGTGTTAATATCTATTTGGTGTATGTTTGTATTCTATTGAGTTTCAATTAAATATCAAGTGCACTTATTTTTTCGAATACCCTATTTTATTTTGGGCTTTGGGTATGTAATAATGGTCATCGAGTAATAATCTCAACATAGATTACAGAGGACTGTCAAATAAAACTAAAAGCAAAACGCTTCCAGCAGTTTGTCTTTTTAAGATTTAAAACTATTTGTGGATGGAGAAAAAGTTCATTGAAATACACTTCCACTTCCAAAATGAAGGACAAAAACTTTAAAACCAACTACTAAAGCAAATTGAAAGACTTCAATTAAATCATAGAGTTGATGGCAGCTACTTTGGTTTTAATTTTATCGGTGATCAAAGGATAGTATCACACATGTCTTTCATAACTATGTTGTTATTGAACATATATAGTTTACAGAAAAAAAATAGATCCATTTACTTTTAAACTTTGAGGTATGTAAACGGTGGTGTAATGTCATTGGTTATATGCAATGTTTTTCATACACATGTAAACTGAAACATGATTAAGATAATTCCTAAATAAAATGTTTTCCTCTGTGAGACATTGGAAATAAGAGGACAAACTAATATCAAAATTGTAAAAGAGTTATTATGATACAATTAAATTCCAATTAAGGGAACTAGATTGAATATGCCAAACGTTCATGCTATAAGCAGTATCACATCCAAAACAATATGACGCATATATAAAACAGAAAATATGCCACGTTATTTGTTTAAATATGTTTATACAGCAATCTAATAAATAAGTAATAAGTGCAACAGTATCAAATTAATGCTATTGTGAGAAAAACAAATATAACACAAAAAGGTCAACAATAAAACAAGACAATACATCACCGTGTAACTGTAGTAGGATACTCACACGCTGAAAGAAAAGAAAGTAAAAATTAGATAGCACACAATAAAGATAAACAGACAGGTAATACCCAGACATTAAACAGTATCGCCCACTCTTACAAACATCGGAATTTGGATTAAAATCTGCTATTTAACTTTCAATAAAATCACAGAATGAGTATTGAAGGATTATGCCGACGTTATATGTAAAATGAAATCCCTATATTGACAGGTAGTTAAGATAAAAGGACGGGCAACGTCAAGATATTAGACTGTGTCATTATTAAATACACTTTGAAAAAAACCATCAAGGTGGTTTTAACATTGTATTTGTGTTGTTTTTTTTTTGTTTTTTTTTTCAAACTATGTAACTTATAATGTATAATGGTTTTTTTTTATAAAATTCATCTTTATCTATATTTATACTAATATCAAAGAGTTGATTGTGTATGATTGATAAAGTCATAAGTAGGTAGCTCTAGTTTACAACAGCCATAGGTCAATACATTCAAGTCAGAGCCATGTCATACCTTTATTCTTAAGCCGGTTTTGCATTATCCAATATTTCAGATTTTTTATAAACTAAAACTGGAACCACCAGACTTTTATTCCCAAACATTCTCAAACATGTCCGACATATCATAAATCATAACGTGCACATAAACAATGTCTTAACAAATTGTGCGTTATGGAATTATGTGGTTTTAACAACTCACATAAACGCAAATCGCGACAGTTTTTAATTACCTATTTTAAATAAATCAGTTTTTATTAATCAATTCAATTGTAGCTGTTGTACCGTTTTTGACAATATTTAGCTCAATGATTATTACCCATCTTTTCTTCTACACAAAATATTATATCTATCCCTATTTACGTTTAATATGTTGCAAATTTATATTCCTCTATGACTATTTCAAACGCGTTAACTCCAAACTGCATTTTAAGCTAGCCAATATTCCCAATATTCCTTACTGAGTACTGTCAAATAATACAACTTATTAAAGCAGCCAAAAATATCAAATATTCCAGCGTTTTATTACTCTTTAATATTATTTAGAACTATTTGTAAACTTAGAATAAGTTAATTGAAATACACTTCTGCTTTCAAAATGAAGAAAAAGATTCTTAAACCAATTATTAGGGATACTTACAATAAGCGGTATACGTAAACGCATACGGAGACGTATTTGACGGGGATCGATCAGTATACATAATGATTAAAACAATTATATAAAATTATTTACTTCTTACATCTTCCAAGGCTGCTTTTCGACACAGTGTTACAAATATATAAAAATGTCCGTAAAACTATAGAACCAAAGGCCGGTTGATCGATCGAAAATCGCGTGTTAAAACATTGCATACGTTTTTCACGCATGGACTTTTATTCACGCATATGCAAATGCGACGTTCTTGACCCAGGTTGGGTTTTTTTGTTGGTTTAATTTCGAAATATAGAAAGTAAAGTCAAATACATCCTCGTATCTGTATGCGTGTACCGCTTAATAAGGTTATTTACAATAAGCTGTATACATATACACATATGTATACTACGTATTTGAATGGAGTAATCATTATTTTTAAAGTTTGTTGTAAATATATAATTAAACTAATAGTATCGTTATTTATTTCGATTGGATTTTATTGGTTGTGAATATCTTTGCGTAAATTGATCAGTGTAGTCTCTGGATAGCTATCTGCCTGACCTAAAATGCACGATCGTTGCATGACTATCGTGTGTACCTGGGTTACCACCGTAAAAGACTGTCACTGTATGATAATCATTAGTGTGGTTCGTGGAATCGAACATCATAATTATAACAGTTTTCATGTTTTTGAATCTAGTGCATAGACATGAAATGTTGATATATTTTCCTACATTACATATATGTACTTCATAATTTTTGACCCAGATTTATTGATACACATGGTATATCAATGGTTTATCGATGTATCGTTTAAATATTATCACAGTGATCAAATTATTGTCACGTGTTTACCAAATACACTGGTTAATCAGAAATGGTTATTGTTATAGATTTGGTAATTTCTCAAATCGATTTCATGATATACAATATGTGTAAATTTGGTAAACGAAAACACACGTATCCATATAAACGTCTCCCATTTTATGTTTTAATAATATCGCTGAAACACCATGTTATTAGTTTGTATTCTACTAAGTTTTAGTTTATTATAGTTTATTATAAGTAAATTTTCTTTTTCTAATACCCTATACAATCATGACCCTGGCTGTTAATAGGACGTAAAACTAAACAAACCAAAACCAAACCCTATTCCATTTTGGGCTGTGTTCTGTATTTAATGGTCATCGAGTAATGGTATCGACAGAAATTAATTATGTGTTTTAAGTTAATCAAGATTTATTGCTCCTTTTAATTGTTTAATTGTCATTCTGTTGAGTTTTAATTTATTAGCAAGGACATTCAAGTGTGTATTCAATGGAGATTGAGAATTGATTTCGATATAGATTAATCATGCATTTTTTAATATTTCCGTTTTCATTTACCCTTTGTTAATGTAATTGGTATGCCAATTTGGCAATATTTAGCTTAATTATATTGTACATTACCCATTACTATAATAATAGTCTTGTACTTATTGTTTAACCAGCAAAGACGTCGAATACTACAGCAGACACTACACTTTATGCATTTAATCATATTTACAAATATTAAAACAAGTTAACCCATTAACTATATTTCAGAAGTGTTTACTCAAAATTTCATGCCAAGCTACTTGTTAAAATACTTCTTTTTAAAGACTTTTTGTTAGGTTTTCCAAAACTCTTACTTAACTACACAGTACTGTCGAATAAAACAATTATAATAGAAATCAAAATAATAAAATACTTTTAGCGATTTATTATACTTTTTATGGTTTAGAAATGTGTGTGGATATACAATGAGTTCATTGAAATACATGTACACTGTCTTCTACTTCCATAAAGGACAAGATATCAAAACAACCTACTTAATATAAAAATAAAAATAAAAATAAAAAATATGTTCTTTGGCTTTAAGCGTGCAGTAATGCCAACAGTGATGTAGTGCCAAGGTTATATCCAAGGTTCTCAAACATAAATGCAAAATAAGATGGAATTAAGATATTTCATAATACTTATATTTCATTATCAATATTTCAAAGCCCTGTTTACTCCCAACTCACGCCAAGCTGGTTGTTAAAACAGTTCTTAGGGTTTCTTTTATTAAATTGAGTGTATCGCTGTGCAATTGTTTTATGTAAAAAAATCCCAGGCCAGACAAGAGTATTAGATATGTGAACTGTCAATACAGTGATCTTGAATTGTGATGGAACATTTTAAGTCTTATCAGCGTCAATGTGATTCAGATGGTCACATTCCAGGTTTGATTAAAAAGTTTTGAATTCTTTATTGACATGTATTTAATCAGAAACAAATATTTGTGTGAATATCCAATGTTATACATTTTAGATTTTTATACAAAAAAAAAAATCAATTGGACTTGTGGAATATTACACTAATTTGTTTGCTTTAATATCAGGGCATTTTATTGGGAAGTATTCATATAATTTTAAGATTTTATGGTCATTATGGTATGTCACTGTTTCTTATAAAGGGAGAGGGGCGGATCCCAGACGGAAACCGAGAGTGATGTGGGAACAGGTATCTCGAGGTACCGTGGGAGACAACGGTATGCTCGGTTCTTTGGCTACCGGCTGTTACTGGGTTCTGCTCATACTGCGGCCATTCTTTCATTGATAATACTTTTCCACGAAGATGTTTAAAATAAATTCAGATTAACAGTATTTTATATTTGCGGGTTGTTTTACGGTTTTATGAATGTAGTCTGTGTTAATGTCTAGAAAATTAGTTGGTGCTAATTTGCGTAGCATACTAGAATAAAGGTCAATAGCATACTTTCAAATGACAGCTTTGCGATAGGACATGTTGATTATTTGCCAAACCATCATCATTGCGATCAATAGCATACATCAACTTTGACTTCTTTGAATGCAATGCGTTTTTAACGCAACGATATGACGATGAAGTGTTTTGGCATTATTAATTAAACTGAAATGCATGAGCTACATTAAACATGACCTTTCATAACTCAAAGATACCATGACAGTGTAGACAAAGTGACAATTATATCGGATATAGTCTGTGATTTCTATTGCAAACTGCCTCGAATAAAACATCAAGACGATATGCATGAAACATTGACAGAGAGTTCCAAGACGCTGATGAGTTAATACATATTTGTAGATAGATAATGAACTGAGGATAATACATGTTTACTTAAAGACAAAAAATATACAAAATAAAGTTATTTTCTTAAGTAGTTAGTCAGATGACGTACGCAAATTAGTTTAAGCATAATTAAATCTCAGCGTTTAAAAGTAGGAATAAATGTATCCACTGGCAAAGAGCGGTCTGCTATGTATACGGTGACAGAGGGACACACATATATGTATAATCAATTATGACAATTGTTTGTACTATAATTGTAAAAATATAGTTTGCAGACATCAACTTCTTTAAAATACTAAAGTACTGGCGCCATAATGACAGTGGTATAATGCCATTAGTAGGGTCCCACATGCATCCCCCCAAACTTCCGAACCAATAATTTCCTGAACCCTTATGACCCACTGATCACAATTCAAAATGTTAACATTGCATAAGTTGGGGTAAACTTCCAGTGATGACGTCATCAAGATGACCGCCATCTCGAATTTCATTAAAAAGTAAAAAAAAAAATAGTATTAACATTGATATTTTTCAATCGAATTAGACAAATGATGTGTCAAAATGACCTCTTATCAATCAATAAAAACAACAACAACAAAAATGTTAACATTGCATAAGTTAGAATGAACTTCCGATTTTGACGTCATCCAGTTGGCCGCCATCTCGAATTTCACTTAAAATTGATATCACTGACATTTTTCAACCGAAGTAGACAGATGAGGTATTAAAATGATCAGGATAGGACAACAAATACATATGTCGACCAAATAATCCAAGATTTAAAACTGAACAAATGGCATTATTTTAGCAATTTTTTTCATATTTGGCTTGACGCAGCAAAATGTTTTGCAACAACAAACTATTATTCGTAATTAGTTAGGTCACACACAATAAAGGTAAATAGACACGTAATACCCAGACATTAAACACTACTACTTTCTATGCAAATCGTATGAATTCGTGTTTTTGCTACATATATTTTGCTAAAAGCCTCATTTTACGATATCATGTTAGGAATTTATCAATATGCAGTATCAAGTATATGTAATAAAGGGGAAACGTTTTACGACATGCAATAAACCTAACGGTACTTTATTATAGTATTCAAGGTAGCCCCATAATGTCTTTACAGGTATCAATACACACATGTGAGGTGGGAGTTGATTACGCTTTCATCTATGCCGTCGTCTACCTTATCCCTGCACCTTTACCTCACTTAGGTGGTGGATTTCACTTACTATATAACATTAAACAAGCGTACTAATTATCTTTCTATTATGTATGTTCAAATAATTATCTTCGTGCACGAAGGTATGATATCATCCGGAAATATGACTGCATCATTATACAATTTCCAGAAGACTATTCACGATAACTGGTGCGGATATATGTAACTTTAGATTATATGTGCTATGACTGGGGAGGGGCCGTTATCCATATAAATTGAGCTGTGGTATGCATTTAATGGTCATCGAGTAATGGTATCGACAAAAAATAATTACGTATTTTAAATTAATCAGTTTGTATTGATCGTTTTAACTGTTTAGTTTTCATTATATTGACTTTCAATTTATTATCAAAGGCATCTCTTTTTCTAGTACCTTAACATATTTTGGGCTGCGGTGTGTATTAATGGCCTTCGAGAAATGATTTTGACAGAGATTAATCATCCATTTTTTAATAATTCCGTTTCATTTACTTTTCTAAAATGTAATTGTTGTGCCATTTTGGCAATATTTGGCTTACTGATACAGTATATTACCCATTATTATTTCTTCTGTTATAATACTGGTCTTGTGTAACCATCAAAGACGTCGTTAAAAGTATCATTAAACACATGTGGAATGTTAACAGTGGGAGTGGGTTACGGATTCATGGCATTATCTACTCTATCAGCTAACTTTTTTTTTGTTTGGTTGGTTGGTTTTTTTTCTGTTATTCCTTTTCTTTATTTTTTGTGGAATTACAGGTTTATTTTCGATCAAACATGCATATGACTAATATATTTGAAAAAAAATACCACCCTTTCGTGATATACACCGAGAATATTCCTAGTGTCTAGATGAATACCAGGAAAAAAAACAAGAAAGAGTTTTATTATGATGTTTAATATATCAATCTTAACAATATAATTCAAATACCAATACTGAATATTGTGAAATATAAGGTTTGTTTAAGTTCAGATTAAAACGTTCGCTTATTGAGGTGAAAAGACCTAATAGATTAGAATACCAATGTAATCATTATAACTATTTACTTGTTAAGACATATATAACACTGTTTTATATATGTGGCAGCGATGTCATACCTTTCCTGCAGTGCAGACCTCATGCGTTTTGACCCAAAGTTATTGAGATATCGCAGGTATATGTTGTGAACTTTCTCATTATGTTTTAATGATTTTTAAATTGTGTTTGAAATAAGAAAATGTTAATATATCTATATACATTTAGTGAAACGTATTATACAGAGTGTGTAAACCAATAGCGGCTTGAGTACAATTGTTTACTGGAAATTGAATTACGTCTCAAAGCTTATTACAAAAATGGCTATTTACATGGAAGATTACGGCAAAAGAGTTGGTAAAATGATTGCTGTCTTTACGATATTAAATCAAAGACAAGATACGTTTGTTTGGAATAGTTCAAACGATTAAGAAGGTATATATAGTCACCGGCATGTAATGTTTTTGTATGAGGTGGTATATATCAACATAGATGATATATTTATCTGCGTTCGACTCGAATATAATACAGTGACACATCCTTAAATCGAACTGCAATGGAACTAGTTAATAGTTCGTTCGAGGAATAATGGCTATCCATCCGAGGCAGGTCATTCAGTTAAATACTCAAATTATGATAAACCAAGTGGGTCAATGACATATCGATTATTGTGTCTAACAGTATTTTAATTGTTGATAAAAACAATCAATTGTTATAATACAACTAGTGTAAAGAAATGGATAAAGTGTACATAACAATGCTGTAAAAAAGCTATATAAAAGACCACACACCTGTTCGACAAATCGAGATGCCTGGTATAATTAATATGTATTTGATAGAAAGGGACATATTTCTGTGAATAGAATGAGGGGTTTTTGACGACTAGTGGTTCGAGGTTTTGTTACATGGAACATACCGGGATCAACGGTCGGGTCCATGTAATTTATAAAAATAATGCCAGCCCGAGTTAAGAGGAGTAAATCTGTATATATAAGCGTATCACCTAAACGAGCTATTTGTTTCTGATGTATTATTATATTAAGAAGTTATCATTATTTTAACTTTAAATTAATTCATACACTTGAAACAAACTGTAAGCTGAATATCTTTACAATACAAGAGCCCTATACAACCCCACAGTATAATAGTGTCATTAAATCGTTCAGAAGATAAATTTTTATATCTACTTTAACGGTTGGCTATACATAAGATCCAATATCAATCGGTGATGAAGCATGATAGGTAAGATACACTAGGTATAATTAATAATTGGTGTTATGCAATATTTAGTAAATATAAAATGTGTATTAATTATTGGACATCCGGGGATGCCTAAATAGTGTACCTAATCAATAGGACAGCTACAGCTTCAAAGAGAGAAACCAGGTTTGATAGCATATGAGCTATTGCAATGTTAATGAAAAAAATTAAAAAAATCAGTTAATACCAGGTGTATATCTATAAACCCTTGAATGTTTGTTGTTTGTCACTGTTTTCAGTTCTATACTAATCAGACGACTTTGTGCAACGGCACTATAAACACATCTCTGAGGTTAGAGAAAGCAAAACGACCAGGAGATTGTTTTTTTCTTTCAACAGCGGATTGATTTATAGGTTTATTTTATAAGGAACAAATATTTTTGTGTGAATATCCAATGTTATATTGGATATTCTTGGATTTTTATGCAACAAATATAGTAATAGGACTTGTGGAATATTCAACTGACTTGTTTGCTTTAATATCGGGAATTTTTATTGGACACTATTTACATAATCATAAGCTTTTCATGGTCATTGTATTATGTTTTTGTCTGTTATAAAGGGAGGGGCGGATCCCAGAGGGAGACATATAGTGACACGGGAACCGGTCTCTCGTTGCACTGTGGGAAACACTGGTATGCTCGGTTCTTTGGCTACCAGATCTTACATGGTTCTTGTCATAGTGCGGTAATTATTCCATTGGTGGTTTAAAGTAATTCAGATTAACAGTATTTAATACTTTTGGGGTGTTTTATGTATGTAGTCTGTGTATTAATGTCTGGATAATTAGTTTGGGTTAATATGTGTAGCATAATAGAATAAAAGTCAATATCATACGTTCAAATGACAACGTTACGATAAAACGGGTTGATATTTCGCCAAGACATCATCAATGCAGTCTACAGTATACATCACCTTTGACTTCTTTGAATGTAATGAGTTTTTAAAACGTTTTGAAATTATTAATAAAACTGAAATGCAGGAGCTATATTAAGCATGACTTTTCATAACTCAGAAATGACGTGACAATGTAGACAAAGTGATATTTATATCCGATATAGTCTATATTTCTATTGCAAACTGCCTCGACTAAAGCGTCAAAACAGTATGTATGGAACGCTGACAGTGTTCCAAGACGCTGATGGGTTATTAAATATTTGTGGATTGATAATGTACTGATGATAATATATATATATTCAAAGCGAATAGTCGAGCAAAGAAAACCAGTCTCAATGAGTTCAATGGCCTTCCAAAGGTTCTTGCATATCAAGACGACAGTTCTGCTTACGTTGTCCAGTTTTGACAATTGGAAATATGGAAAAGCCCTTGTAAATTTAGCACATTTCAAAAATAACTCCTCTTTGAAAGCGAGGCTGTGTGGAAATATCAACACGAACATAGGCAGCCGGGAGGACATTTTAGGATTTCTGTAATATTAATTAACTTCTTCACATACAGAGCGATTTTGACAGGACATTTTATTGCTCTAGTTGATAGGAAATTATACAGGATATATTAACACCATTTTTACCGATTTTTTATTAATTTATTAATAGGTAGGTTCATATTTCAATTATGAGTAATAAAGGGAAAACGCTTTTCGTCAGGCAATAACTCTATCGGTGCATCATTATACCATCTATACATGTCTTTGCAAGTCAAGTATAAATAAAAGCATGTAATATGGAAGTAGGTTACGCTTTCATCTATGCCGTCTTCTACCTTGTCCCTATACTTGTAGCTCACTTTGGTGGCGGAATTTATCTTACTATGTATCATCGGACAAGCGTTCTAATTATCCTTCTATTATGTTACTATACATATTTGCAATTCAAGTGAATGTTAGTAGGATTCTACGTAATCGTCTACTTTATGTACTAGACATTGTTCATTCACAATGTTGAGATACACTTATGAAGTGTTTTTATATCAATTATGGTAACCGACTTTAGTATAAATTATTATGCTAATACATGTTTATCTACCAGTGTTCTGGGAATAGTTCGTAGGTTTTTGTTTTTGAAATACAAATGTATCCGACATCTTGAAATACAAAATGGCGACCCTTCTACATGAAGTGTAACACTAAGAGAATGTTTCTAAGTATCAATGATATGGGTTAAGACGTTTAAAGTGTGGGTCTAGCTGGTATAGAACACGAGATATGGGTCGCAGAAGGTGTTTTTGACAGCCATTTTGAAAACCAATATGGCGGTCGCCAGGGACCGTGAATTTTTGGGGTCTATTTTTTCCCTGAAACCTGATGTCCTAAAGAAGCCATATGCAAAGTTTCATGATTTCTTCAAAATTTGAACGATTTTGCCGAAAAATCGACCTTAGCCGCTCCACTATACGTACACTGTTTTTATATCACGTAACATTACGGAAGGACGATTATGTTCATCGAACATAATTATGTCAAGATACTGTTTTATCAATTTATTTATTTAAAACTTCTCTATTATAAAGTATGCACACTTTAAAGCCATAATAGGAATATACTCCAGTACTCTAGCATCCGTTATTCGTCTTTTTAATGTTTCTTTTATCAACTGTATTTTAATCAGCTTGAGTTCGTTAAGAAAACAGCAATGAAAAATCTTAGAAAACGTTTCACAAGTCAATTGATTGTCTGATTAGAAACATGTCTGACCTTGTTAGTATCCTATCTATATAGATATTGTTCTTAAATAGTACTGAGGTTTTCACTTTCAAAATGTTCGAAATTTTCTTTAGTATTGCATAGTACAATGTGGTTTTCTAAAGTAGGATTCGATACTCACATAAATCAAAATTCTAAATTAAAACATAGTTCAAATGAATGTTTGGGGGATTCTACGTAATCGTCTATCTTATAAACTAACCTTTGGTAGGATTCAGTTAGATGTCATTGATGTGATATTTGTACACTGTATTAACAGTAATTACCAGTATTTTGGGACTAGTTCTTAGGTTTTTTTTTTTTTTTTTTTTTTTTTTTAAATATCCTACTAGTATGAAATAAATCGCGTAGTTCCTTCGAATGGAGCATTTAATCCAAATATAGAAAACACTAACAGCGTGTTACACAATGTACGACGTTAACGAGATGACACTGACAGTAAAGAATAAATCCAGGGGAATACTAATACTACTACCGAGGATTATTTAAATATATGACAGTATTGTGTAGTATATAACAATGCAAAAGCAGAACCATACACTCTTAGCCGATGGTACCCTACTTATGGACTGCTCTACTGGGTAATGTGAAGAACCTCTTGGATATAGCATTCGATCTCTCCTGCAAATGGCGCTTGAGTCATAATCCCGTAAAAAATACTTATGATGTTTTAAAATGACAGTAGAAAGCGCGTTCCAAAGACTGAATGTAAGCTAGGACAACCTATACAATGGGTCACCACCAAAGAGTACGCGGGAATAATTTTTACTGCAAATTTACACTGTAATAAAAACATCAGGTCATCATGTTCGAAAGGGAGATAGATTCTGAATTCTCTGATTAGTGTTGGCATACACAGTGGAGGTATGAACCCATTGAGAAGCTGTAAACTCGTGCAATCTATGGTTCAGTCACGATTTTTGTATGGATCGGAGCTTTGGGCTAATCCAACATAACGATCTCGCTAGGAACTCGACATTGTGCAACAATACGCCGCCCGGAAGTGCCAAGGTTTCGAGCAAACGTCTCCATCGTTAGTCACAACACGCGCCATCGGGCTATTAGACATCTACGCCGAGGTTGATCGTAGAAAGCGCATGTTCTGCAATAAGCTTTGTGCGGCAAGTAGTAACTCTATGTGGAAAATTATCTTTAAGATTAGATTGTGCTCCTTTATTTTCGGTGATATAATGATGATGAAAACAGATTTTTTTGTTCGCGATATATTCTTCATTGCGAGAAATCTAACCATATTATCCCTGTTGCTGGACTATGTGTTCGATGGATTGTATCCTTCGCAAACAACATGGAAGAACTTTTGCAGAAAAACAGTCGAGGATTTATATGGCAATTACGGTACATATTTAAAGTATGGAAGACGTGTTCTTAATTCAAAGTTAAATATATTACATATGTAAATAAGTATAGCACTGATTCATTTTTTGGATTTGACTCCAGATAAGAAATGTTGATATAAAGTTTCCTATAGATTTTGACCTGAATTTATATTCGGTGTATGTTGTATATTTCCCATTCTGTGTCAGGTATTTGTAACTACCATCGTTTTCAATATTATGACAGTGATCAGAAAAGTGTACAAATCCATCTATGTAAAAGTCTCCCATTTTTGTGCTTAGAATACCACTTAAATATATTATATGTTAGTTTTAATATATTGAGTTTCAATTAAATGTTAAGTACACTTATATTTCGAATACCCTATTTTACATTTGGCTTTGGTGTGTATTAATGATCATCGAGTATTTATCTCAACAGATATTACAGAGTACTGTCAAATAAAACTAATAGCAAACAATTAAAAAGAAAAACCTTCCAGCAGTTTTTTTTATACTTGTTTTTAGATTTAAAACATTTGTGGATGGAGAAAACGTTCATTGGAATACACTTCTATTTCGAAGAGGAAAAATCTTCAAAACCACCTACTAAACCAAATTGAAAAGTCTTTATTTAAGTGGTGTAATGCCATGGTAATACGCAATAAGAGGACAAACTAATATCAACATTATGAAAGAGTTATTGTGAGATAATTATATCAAAATCAAGGGAACATTTTGAATATGCTAAATGTTCATGCTATAAGCAGTATCACCTCAAGTCCATATGACGGCATATATTATATTTATATAATTTATATTATATTATAATGTATGTGGCATATATTATTATTGACACGTTATTTGTATACGTTTGAATATGTTTATACAGCAATCTAGTAAATAATTGATAAATGCAACATTATTGAATTAATTCTATTGTGAGGAAAGCAAATATAACACAAAAAGGTCAACAATCAAACAAGACAATACATCATCGTGCAACTGTAGTAGGATACTCACAGGCTGAGAGAGAAGAAAAGTAAGGATTAGATAACAAACAATAAAAATTAACATACAGGTAATACCTAGACATTAAATAGCATCGCCCACTATTATAGACATCACAATTTGTTTTCAAATATGCTATATAACTTCGAATAAAATCACAGAATGAATATTGAAGGAATTCGGGGCAGTTTAAAAATATTTGAGGAAGAACAAAATCCTCAGAATTTTTTCAGTTATTTCTTTTCACTGATTATACCGACGTTATATGGTTAATGAAATCGTTATATTGACAGGTTAAGATTAAAAGACTGGCAATATCCAGACATCAAACGGTGTCATCATTAAGTACACTTTGAAAAAAAAACCCATTAAGATGGTTTAAACAGTGCAGAAGATTTGTTTTCCAAACTATGTAACGTCCAAGTTATATCAAAGATTTTTATTGTGTATAATTGATAATGTCCTAAATGTATAGCTCTTATTCGTACGTGATGGAATTATGTACTTTTAACAACTCACATGCACGCAAATCGCAACATATTCTAATTTCGTATTTAAATTAATCAGCTTTTATTGGTCCTTTTATTTGTAACTGTTGTGCCGTGTTTGACATTTAGTTCAATGATTATTACCCATGTTTTCTTCTATAATTGTCTTTTATTTATTGTTTAACCATCGAGACTTTGGATAAAATAGCTCAAAAAAAAAAAAAAAAACACCATAAGTTTGTATAATATGTTGCATATTTATATTTCTTTTTGAATATTTCAGACGTGCTTACTCCCAACCTCACCTTAAGCTAGTTGTTAAAACAGTGTTTCCTATCTTTTATACATATTATAACAGCAAAAATATCAAATATTCTAGCGTTTTATTATACTTTTATGATTTAAAACTATTCGTTGACTTAGAATATTTCCATTGAAATACACTTATATTTCCAAAAGGAAGAAAAAGACTTTAAAACCAATTATTAGGGATACTTACAACAAGCGGTATACGTAAACGCATACTGATACGGAGACGTATTTGACTGGGATCGATCATATACGTAATGTTTACCATACATTCTATGAAATCATTTACTTCCTATATCTTTCGAGACTAATTTTCGACACAGTGTTACAAATATATAAAGATGTCCGTATAACTATAGAGCCAAAAGAATGTTGATCGATCAAAAATCACGTCTTAAAACATTGAATACTTTTTTACGCATGCACTTTTATTCACGCATGTACAAATGAGACGTTCTTGACCCGAGTTTATATCTACTAGTTGATTTAATTTCGAACTATAGAAATGTACGTCAAATACGTACCCGTATCCGTATGCGTATAGATATACCGCTTATTGTAAGTATCACTATTAAACATGTAACGAACTTAAAGTTATACATGTACATTAATAACTCTTACTCTGAGCTTGATATTTGGGTTTTCACATATAACAACTGTGGAGCGCGGGGGATTATGCCACGCTATGCGGCTCCCTGTTTGTGATTAAAAGGACTAGGTATGGTAAGGGTCTTTTGTGGCCCCCAAATCCGCTATTTTTCAAAATTTGTTATTTTAAGATGATATTCTTGCATTTCAAATATTAAGTACATACCTGACATATTTAATAGTGCTAATAGTTAATATAGCACTTCTAGTTGCCACGGCAACCATTATTATTATATAAAAAATATGCAAAATGTAAAAATTTCATCAGAATTGGCCTTTTTATGCAGTTTTTCATCTGGTTAACATAGAGCGCATTCTAGAAAAGACTTTATATTCCTCAAAATGATGTATTCTGCGTGTCTGCTAATTCCCTTAAAATATAAAGTTTGTTCTAGCTTGTGCTCTATTGCTTTTAAAAGAAAAAAAAACTTTAAAAAATATGTCAAAATTTTCAAATTTGCATAATTAATGCACACTTACCATGATTATATAGCAAAAACATACTTTTCAACAAAAATATCATTAAATTTCTATTAGGGACGTATTCATTATTTCAAACGCAGCAACTTAATTTCTAAATACTTAATTTTAAATTTGGTAGATTTAGGGGCCAAACAGAGCCATTACCATATCTAGTCCTTTAACCAAGTTGTTATACGAAACCGCACACTAATGACTATACCAAACCGGAATTTTGTGCGCGTACCAAACACGTATACTATAGTCATAATATGCTCACTAAACGTCATCGATTATGGCACAAATGATGTATTTATAATAAATTTGAATTGGTAGATCGTTTTTGTTTTATCCTAATTCTTCATTCAAGATCTTATCTTAATGAAATGCATCTGATATCATGAGATATTTTCATGTTTTCACGCATTTGTCTCAGTTTTGTACGGAATTGCAATTCAGGTTACATGTTTTAATACAAATAAAGGAGACCTTATCCTCATTTTCACATACAATTGTGGGACATATTAACATTTTACGCTTTCACTGTTCTAATTTTTAATTGGATTCGATAAACAATTGAAATAATATCGAGTTCTTGAAGCGATTTAGCAGGAACCTCTCTCATTTTTTTGGGTACGATTTTTCCAGAAATAGATAACTAACAACCAGGGCCGGATCCCGTTACCATACAGTGGGTAGGTTTAGCTTCGACAAACTTGAAAAAAAATTATCAGATCTTTGAACTTGTTCAGACTAATATAATAGTATGCTTCATGTATCCTTTGCAAAACAAATTACATAACTCATACGAACGAACTGATATTTAAATATTGAGACAACAATAATAAGTTTAAAAAAATGAGGATGATAAGCAACTTGCTCACAATCGTAGGGAATATTCTCTTATCTGAGTGAAAAAAAAAATATTGATCTAAGTTAACTCCTTTGTTTTTACTTTTGAAAATATTCGAAACCTCTCATTGAAAGTGCATACTGCCACGAATAGAACATCAGATGGAAGATATGAAACAGTGTGACGAGTTATACGATGTTTATAGGTGAAGAAATTGTGGATGGATAATAAGCCATAGTAATACATTATATTTACAACAAAACAAAACTCGTTACAACCAATGTGACTTTTCTAAGTAGGATTCGATACTCAGATAAATTAAACACTATTCAATCGAATGTAATCGTCTACATGTATCAATTAAAATTTTGAGAGGATTCACTAAGATACCATCAGTTGTACTAGTGTCCATTTTATAATGTTGCAATACGCAGATGTGTCTTTTGTCAATTATCAGAAATGACTTTTAGCCTCAGCATATTGTGTTATTTTTTTCTATTGTTTGCGTGGCTTGTTAATTCCAAAGCTAAGCTAGTGGTCTGGAAATATTTCTTAGATTTCCGTTTATGGAATGTCCGAGCAGTATGACATAAATTGCGTTGTTCTTTCGAATGAAACATAAAAACGAAATATATACATGTATAACACTTAAGTGAGGTATACAACGTTAACGAAAGGTTTATAATGGTGTGATGAATTACGGTTGTATTATCATGCTATTCGGAATCACTGTCCGCTCTAATTTTTCGGTTAGCCTCGCCGTCAAGTAGACGCTTGTAATGTTAAGCTATATATAAATTAAGCGTTCTAGGGCATATGATTGTGTAAATTGATGGCGCTAATGTCGTTGCCCGGCAGTATATAAAGTCGCGTTTTCAATGAGAGTTTTTCTTATTGTTAGACGAACTGTTGAAGCGAGAACACCTTCTAAGTTAACACAAGGTAAATATAGATGTGCTTGAACAAGGCTTGCCTATATGCGTCAGTTGTAAATAACTTACGGTAGAGTTGAGATCGGAGATTGACGTGCCTGAACAAGGCTTTCCTCCTCCGCCTTAAATACTCTGGAGAGTAAATTGTAAACTGAGCCTTGGAATTGCTCGTGAATTATTGCTTGAGTGATTATCTGAGAGTACTCGGTAAACCTGAGTGCTCATTAGCAGTGAGTACTGTGAGTACACAGTGATTTTGAGTACTCGGTAGCTCGGTTGTGTTAGGCCTTAGGAAAAAGGTTCCTATAGATCATATTACATTGATTTTATCGTTCTCTTATTATATATATGCGAGTAGGGGTTATCGAATCACCCGAGGTAGGGGAGACTACCCGCATAGGCTTAACGATCACTCAGTCTTTGTTGATAATCATTTAATTGTTATACTGTTCTGTATGATTTATTCTGTTTGGATATTTTGAAGTTAGGTTATCATGATCACTCAGAGGCGCTGAGTAATCATTAGGATTGATATTGTCGATTACAATATTAAGGGATACTAGAGAGTATATAGGATCACAGCAAGGTCAGCTGTGTAATATATGTATATATTTGCACTGAGTAATTTGATAGGAACCGTACATAATGTAGACACTGTATAGATCATCGGTTAATTGTGATTGGTACGGACCCGGTAGATAATTCGCAGTTGACTAAATATCTTAATATCATCTTATTATTATTTCTGGATATTTAGTCAGTGTCTATATGTGTAGCATGATATAATAAAAGTCAATACCATATGTTCACATGACAACTTTATTTTAGAACAGATTCAGAATTTACCAAGACATCATTAATTCGGTCTATAGTATACATAAACTTTGACTTTTTGTAACCGAGGTTATGGCGGTGAAGCGTTCTGATATATTATCATTGAAACTGAAATGCATGAGCTACATTAAACATCGACTTTTATAATACGGGGATAACATGGCAGTGTAGACAAAGTGTTATTTACAACGGAGACAGAGGGATATAATTTGTTATTTCTGTTGCCTCTTATAACACATCAAAACCATATGAATGAGACACTGACAGCGAGTTCCAAGACGTAAATTAATTATTGAATATTTGTGGGTAGATAATGCGCTGAGGATAATACATTTTTACTTAAAGAAATGAAAATCTCAAAAATAATAAAAAAAAACATTATTCGGTTAGTCGGATGACGTTCTCTGATTAGTTTAAACATAATTAATGCTCGACGTTTACAATTAAGAATATAGAATAAAAAAGGAATATCCTGGCAGAGGACGGTCTGTTGAGTATAAGGTGACAGAGGGATATACTCAGTTGTGACACTTGTTTTAATTGTCCTTGTAAAGAGATAGTTTGCAGATATCTACCAATTAAAAAGATCAAAGTACTAAAGTACTGGGACCATATTAACAGTGGTGGAATTACATGGTTACATCCAAGGTTTATAGAGAGGTATATTCATACTTAATTCAAATATGCTTATACTGAATATTACGCTTTTTGAAAACATCAATGGGATATATTTTCCTAGTGTTTACATGCACACAATTACGTAATATGTGCCAGAATGCTAAATGTTATATTGATTTTAAACAATTATTCAAAATATCAGACCTAATGTTAATAGTACCTAAAACAAAACTTCTTATGACGGCATTAAACATGAAGCATTAATCGTTATAAACATATCTCAAAATGGTTATATATATATATATATACCAGGGCCAAACCAGTAAGATGTGATGTTTGTCAATTTTAATGAATAAAATTTGGGGGTAGGTAAATATATCCTAGTCTTTCTCACTTAATTTATTTACTGTTTTTACAGGTAACATACTGAAATATTATCTTATCTTTTGTTATTCTACATCATATCACTGACTGTTAAAGTTTGTATCGCTGACTAGACCAATGATTTCTCATCACCATAGTTTTATCATATAATATATTAATTGTGTGTAAACTAATATATACCTACATGTGTAATTAAAAACGGTACATTCCCCTTGTGTTTTCTTTCTTTTATTTTCCTTTTTTAGTCTGTATGTCTGTCTATGGGGGTGTGTATGTGTGTGCGAGTTGGAGAATGCTTGTTTGTGCGTTATGGCTTGCTATATATCTATGGATATATTTATAGATCTATGCCCGTTATGCTATGTGTATGTATGTTATGGTTTGCTATCTATGTTTGTTGATGTATATGTTATGTATGTGTGTTATGTAGTTGATGTATATGTATGCATACATAATGTATATATGTTGTGTTATTTGCTATATATGTGTTGCTATAATATGTATGTGTGTATGCATGGTGTGTATGTATGGTGTGTATGCATGCATGCATTTATGGATGTATACAGGCATGCATGTATATGTGTATGTATGCATCCATGTATGTGTGTATGTATACATGTATGTATGTATGTTGTGTCATGCTATGTATGCATATGTTATGCACAGTAATACTATGATTTGTCACGTTATATATGTGCATGTATATACATGTAGGTATGACTTAACAAAACGTCAAGCGTGATGACTCCGTATGTATCTGTTTACTTGGTATCCATTTATGTATATTATGTAAACTGTTTGAAATTTTAAAAAAAGAATTTACATCCAACATGGGTAGTATAATGTCTTACTGTAGCGTTGTATATATCGGCAGAATGTTAGGGAAAATGACAAATTTAAGATCCGAAACATAAACATTAAACATGTTCCATAAATTACCCCAGATCACCCTGTTACTCAACGTACGACACAAATATAATTGCAATAAAACGTGAATCATAAAATAGCTGTACTTAGTTCCAAAATATGTAACCAATTTCAACTATATAAAAAACAGTGCTCAATTACATTCATTTTCTAAAAGGTTCATCAATTGTTTTACCAAAGGCTGCATGAATAATATTTATGATTTTTATATATATAAATAAATTGATAAACGCTATAAAATATGATGAAGAAAAAACACAATGTCTATTTGTGTTAATGCAATATTCGATAACAGGGTGATCTGTACATATTTACCGGACGCGTAGTCACTGAGGACATGTGTACATAAGGAAGTGTCCTGAATAAAATTTCAAAACACATAACAGGTTTAATAGCATATGAGCTATTGTAATGTTAATAAAAAATGTTTCAGTCCATACCAGGTGTACATCTATAAATCCCTGAATGCTGTCACTGTTTTCAGTTCTATACTAATCAGACAACTTTGTGTAACGGCACTGTAAACATATCTCAGAGGTGGGAGAAGGTGAAGAATCCAGGAGAAGAATATATCCGGGTACTATGGGAAGCCAAATTGGACACTTGTGACTTTGTACACGAAATCCAATTTTGTATAGACAAAAATGATTTTTGTTCAACAAAAATGAGTTCAGATTAACAAAATTTATAACATATTACAAAAATATGTTTTGTTATACAAACAATCTTTCAGTGGACAAGTCATGACGAAATAAGCAAAGTAAAGTTGTACAGTTATTCGTTTTTTGTAGACAAAATTCAATTTTGTAATTCAATTTTGTGTGCACAAAATTGAACTCTGTCGTAACAAAATCACTTTCGTCTTACAAAAAAATGTTTTGTTTTTTATTATAACTTCATTTCCGTAATGACATAAAATAAATGTTGTTAAACAAAATTATCGTTTTAGTGGACAAAAAGTCATTTTTTGTTATGACAATTATTTTTGTGGACAGATTTTATATTTTCATTTTTTTTTTCATTTTTCATTATGTTCATCGAATGCAGCATAATCATGCTAATGTAATGTTTCATTTGTTTGAAACTTCTTTCATGTATGTACACTTTTTAGAATTATACTGGATAGGACGACTATTCTCCAGTATAACATTCGTTGTTAGTCGTTTTAGTGCGCCTTTTTATTTAATGTATTTTAATCAGCTTGAGTTCGTTAAGAAAACAGAAATGAGTTCATATTATCTGTTATTTCTTAGAAAACGTTCCACAAATCAATTTAGTATCCAATTGAGAATAATATCTGACCTTGTTAATATCCTACCAAACAAGATATTATTCTAAAAAAAAAGTTCTTAGGTTTCCATTTTCAAAATGTTCGAATCTTTTCTTTGGTATTGTATAGTAACAATATGGTTTTCTAAGTAGGAATTGAAACTCATATTAATTAAAATTTTTAAAATTCATTTGTAATTCAAATGAATGTTAGGAGGATCCTACGTAATCGTCTACTTTATAAACAAATCTTGAGGAGGATTCACGTAGATGCCATTGATGTACTAGACATTGTTCATTCACAATGTTGAGATACACTTATGAAGTATTTTTATATCAATTATGGTAACCGACTTTAATATAATTATCATGCTAATACATGTTTATCTACCAGTGTTGTGGGAATAGTTCGTAGGTTTTTGTTTTTGAAATACAAATGTATCCGACTAGTATGACATAAATCGCGTAGTTCCTTCGAATGGAACATTTAATAGAAATTTACAAAAACACTAACAACGAGTTATACAATGTACGACGTTGACGAGATAACAGTGACAGTAAATAAAGAATGCACTAGAAATACTAGTACTGATACCAATGTTTGTTTAAATATATGACAATATTGTGAAAATGTATAACAATGCAAAAGCAGAACAATAAACACACCATTTAAAATGTCTGCTATTATACAGTCTTTCTATTCTCCTTCTCTGCGATCGACACATTTACACATGGCAAAAATTAAAACACATTGTTTTATTATGTTATTGATACTATTTCCCATTTTAAAATTCCGTTTGATTAACTTTATGCCAAGTGATTACCTACTCTTTGAGCTGGTGCATAGTCATAACATGAAAGTGATTTCCACATGAATCCCTGGTACCTTAAATTGAAATGTAAGTGGAAATAACTATGTATGTGCACGAATAAGTCGCCAAGACATCCTTAATACGGTGTATAGTATACATCAATTTTGAGTTCTTTGAATGTAATGCGTTTTTAACGCAATGTTATGGAGGTGAAGTGATTTGATGATAACTACAATTCATAACCTACATTATAAACATGACCTTTTATGTCATGGCAGTGTAGACAGTGTCTATTGCAAACCTCATCGAATAAAACATCAAAACGATATGTATGGAACACTGCCAGAGAGTTCAAACGACGCTGATGAGTTATTAAACATGTGTGTATGGATAATGAACGAATGATAATACATGTTTAATTAAAGAAACAAATAGACCAAATAAAAGATTAATTTTGGTAAGTAATAAGTCAGATGATATTATCAAAGTAGTTTAGATATAATTAATGCTCGGCGTTTAAAAGAAGGAATAAATGTATCCACTTATAGAGGGCGGTCTGCTATGTATACGGTGACAGAAGGATACACATATATGTATAGTCAATTATGACAATAATTTGTTACTATAATTGTAAAGATATAGTTTGCAGACATTTATCGATTTAAAATACTAAAGTGCTAGGACAATAATAACAGTGTGTAATGACATGATTACATCCAAGGTTAACAGACATACAGGTATAATCAAACTTAATTAAAATAGATTACACACTGAAAATAATTCGAATAAGACCGAATGTTAAATACGTCATGTCACGAGTATAAAAAACTAAGTATTAATCGTTATTAGCAAAGAATTAGTTTTTACATGTGTATGCCATGGCTCCAAACCAGTAGGTCATTTCAAGGTAGCCCCAGACTTGTCTTTACAAGTATCAATAAACGCATTTTGGGGTGGGAGTGGATTACGTTTTTCATCTATGCCGTCGTCTAACTTATACCTTTACCTTTATATCACCTTTTTAATTTTCCTTCTTTTATGTTGAAATACTAGTGGAGCGGCTAAGCATGTACATACATCAGGTTTCAGGGAAAAGATGGGGACCCCAATAATTCACGGTCCCTGGCGGCCGCCATATTGGTTTTCAAAATTGCCTCCAAAACACACCTTCTGCGACCCATATCTTACGTTATAATACCAGCTAGACCCAAACTTTAAACGTATACACCAAATATTATTGTTGATGCTTAGGAACATTCTGATGGCGTTTAAATCTTCATTAAGAAGGACCGCTGCGATCTTGAATTTCAAGATGTTGGTCGCCAACTTTGGTCGAGCTATATGTATATCTTATATAATACATCTAATTGATTAATCTTGCTTTAAGCAAATAAACTCTTGCAAATTAATGTGAGAGTATCCATGCTTTTGAAGTGTTTAATACATAAATAATTTGATTATTATTTTGATTTATACGTGCAATTGTTGGATTTCAACACGGATATTATTGATACTTATTGTTTTTATTACTACTATCATTCTGGTAGTGTTAAACTTCATGTAAAAAATAGGTGCCATTTATGTATTCTAAGATGGCCGCCAATTTACTACTTTGACCTAAATCTGTATCTAATAATAATATCACAATTTGATTTAGCTGACTTTCAAGTTAAATAAAACAACCTGCAAATACAGTGAGTATTTATATTTTAACGTTTCCTAAAATATAATTTCGTATTCCTATTCGAATTTCAAAAAATGGCCTCCAATCTGAAATTCAGATGTCCGACAGTATCAAAATTAAAGGTACATAAATTAACAAAGTTGTGCCGATAATTTTCGGAAACATTACGTTAACCAATCGGCGGGTCGCTTATTATAGATCAAATTACATGTCTTAAAGTGTGATTAATACAATTAAACGAAACAATTTATGGAAGTAGTTACATTTTCATCTATGACCGTAGCTTGACCTCTCTTGCAGAGCAGCAGCCTTTGAAAGGAGGATTTCACACATTATTATTATAATTATGCCAATCGAAAGCGTAAATTATCCTTCTAATATGTTTTTTACACGAAAATTATTTTCATTTGTCACGTACCATTAAATGAGATATCAATATAATTCGAATTCAGCATAATTGATGGAGACTATTCACTGTTTCATCATTGTATGTCCTATTGAAATATTTAATGTAAAGTATATTTAAAACCATGCAAGATGTACCCAAACATTATAAACTATTAGTAATAATGTGGGAAATGTTGAACTCATTAATGTCATTTGGAATGAGAGATAGAGTTATTAAACTGAGGTGTTTCCGAAAGATATTTTGCAAACAAAACAATAACAATTGAGGATCATATCAATGTGGAATGGAATCGTATTTGCAGTTCATAATTGGAATCTGTAATTCTTAAAATATACTTTTGGATTTACAGCAATTAATGCAGTAATATTTGACTGGAACATGTCTGACCTTTTATATCCTTTAAAAAAATATTAAATGGATAATAACATGTATTCTCTTAGGTTTCAATATCAAAAATATTAAACATAATCACTTTACAAATCCGAAACAGTTTGTTTTTAATTTGCTTGATTTTAAAGGGATTTTAACTCATGCTATTCATGTAAATTGTAAAATGCCTTGTATTCAAATGAATGTTAAAGGATTTTACGTAATCGTCTATTTATAAACTATTCTTTAGGATGTTCACGTAGATGCCATGCGTACTTTTTGTTCATTCAGAATGCGTTATTTATATTTCTGTAAATGTAAAGAGATAGTTTGCAGACATTTACCAATTAAAGATACTAAAGTGCTGGGGCCATAATGACAGTGATGTAATGACATGATTACATCCAAGGTTAACAGACATACAGGTATAATCAAACTAAATAAAACTATGATTACACTGAATAACTCAATAAGTCCGAATGTTAAATACGTTCATGCTACGAGTGTAAAAAAACTAAGTATTAATCATTAATAGTATAGAATATTTTTTAGATGTGCATGCCATGGCAAAACCAGTAGGCATTCAAGGTAGCCACACACATGTCTTTACAAGTATCAATAAACGCATTTGGGGTGGGGAGTGGATTACGTTTTCATCTATGTCGTCGTCTAACTTATACTATACTTTAGATACCTTTTTAATTTTCTTCTATTATGTTGCAATACTAGTGAAGCGGCTAAGCATGAAAGTCTTTTCAAAATTTGAAGAAAGCATGAAAGGACATCAGGTTTCAGGAAAAAATTTGCCTCCAAAACACACCTTCTCGGACCAAACTTTAAACGTATACACCACTATCATCGATGCTTAGGAACATTCTGATAGCGTTTAACTTCATTCAGAAGGACCGCCATTTTGAATTTCAAGATGGTCGCCAACTTTACGAGCTATATCTGTATAAAATACATCTAATTGATTAAGCTTACTTTAAGCAAATAAACACTTGCAAATAAAGTGAGACTATACATACTTTTGAAGTGTTTAATACATAAATAATTTGATTCTTATTTCAATTTTTACGGCAATGTTGGATTTCAAAATTAACCGCCATTTTGAAATCCAACATTGCTGTATAAGCTTGTTTCCCTATTTATCTGTAAAAATCAAGTTAACACTCTTAAACGTTTACACCAATATCATTGATACTTATTATTTTTATTACTACTTAGGGTCATTCTGGTAGTGTTAAACTTAATGTAAAAAGAGGCCATTTTGTATTCTAAGATGACCGCCAATTTACTACTTTTACCTATATCTGTATATAATAATAATATCACAATTGGTTTAGCTGACTTTAAGTTAATAAAAAAACCTGCAAATACAGTGAGTATTTATATTTTAACGTTTCATAAAATATAATTCGATTCTTATTTTGAATTTCAAAATGGCCTCCAATCTGAAATTCAAGATGTCCGGCAGTATCAAATTAAAGGTACATAAATTAACAAAGTTGGCTGATAATTTCGGAAACATTACGTAAAAACTTGATATTAACTTCTTCTACAAATATTAGACATACCATTATTCTCTGAACCAATCTGAATAGATAAATTAAATACAAACGTTAATTTCCTTAAAGCGGGTCGCTTATGATCCCCGACGTCGTCCTTATAAACACACTGTGATTAACTTTCACAACAGTCATTAGAAAACGTTTAACAATTTCATCATTTCGGACCGGTAGCGGAGCTTTAACTCTTGCAGAGTACAGCAGCCTTGAAAGCATGCCCCACACCCATTTTCATGCCAAAAAGATAATTATAGTTCTAGAATGAAATTTTACACGATAGCAATATTTGTCATTCTTGAAAAAACCCTCGAACTAGAGCTATATCATACAATAGCCTATCATGATGGAGATCTTCACACATCAGCACAATGTCCTATTGGTATAACTTGCAATGTCTACAAATGCAAGATGTACCCAAACATTATAAAAGATAATGTGGGAACTCATTAATGTCATTTGGAAGAGAGATAGGATATCAGATAAACTGAGGTGTTTCCGAAAGATACAAATTGCAAACAAAACAATAACAATTGAGGATCATATCATTTTTGTATGTGGAATGGAGGATCGTATTTGCCATATGAATGGGAATCTTCATGGCGGCTAACGAATATATTTTGGATAAAGCAAGAATGCAGTCAATACTTCAAATGGTTTTATTATGACTGCAACTATTTAATGCAAATGGATGATACCACATCACTATCTCTCACCACAACAAGGGAGTATCAGAAAATATCTAAACATAATCACTTTAGCAGGCATCCGAAACAGTTTGTTTGTTTGCTTGATCAATTAACGTCCTTTTAACAGCTATGGTCATGTAAGGACGGCCTCCCATGTATGCGGTGTTTTGCGTGCATGTTATGTGAGGTGCGTGTTTTGGGAGACTGCGGTATATTCATGTTGTGTCTTCTTGTATAATGTAACTGTTGCCCTTTTTGTAGTGCTATATCACTGAAGCATGCCGCCGAAGACACCAAGCAACACACCTCACCCGGTCAAATTATACTGACAACGGGCGAACCAGTCATCCCACTCCCTGTATGCTGAGCGCTAAGCAGGAGCAGAAACTACCACTTTTATAGACTTTTATCCGAAATACTTTGCGCGATGGAGATTTACCTTAATATCAGACATGTAAAAAGAAGTGCTAAATGCAAGGATATAATTTGGGTCTCTGCATCCCTGGAAAGTGTGGATACAGGGGAAGACATTCCCTCTATTGTTAATATCAGATAACACGTCAGAGAAATTGTTTCGATGCGATTCTGAACGACTCCAATAACATCAGGAGACTCCACTTAAGGAAGGACTTCATAGCAAGGTTTTGCCGCCAAAGCATGGATATTTACCTCGTCTGACATGACCCCTTGTGGTACGTCTATCAAATTGCCAGTAGTGGCACTAGAATAAACCACAAGCAAGTCCCGAAGTTAGTCATGATGACCGCTATGTCAAAGCTTTACAAATATAAGCTGATCATCCAAGGTAGAATTCCCAATCTCATTACTGACTTAGGGGATAAACTGGTATAGAGAACAATAAGCCTTCAAAGAGAAAATATATATGGGCATTAAAACGTGAACAATTCTGTAGATAATTGACAAGACTGGAAACCACATAGACAGAAAACTAACTCAGTCAGATATTGGTCATCTGGAACCTTGGATTTTAGTTCTGGTTGACATCGATACATGACCAAAGGTGGGAGCGATACCTGCAGACTAATGATTGTGCCACCAGGAACTCTTGCGCGCTTAATACAACCCCACCCCCTTAAAAAGTATAGGTATCGCCCTGAGAAGATGCTAAGTAAATTGACAGACATCTTGAAAAAAAGTAAACAACAAAGAAGTCGTAGCCACTATAATAAAGTACTTTAATCACATTTGCTAAAGGTAAAGAGCGATGGCAGATGTCTGTATGATCTGAAGAAGGAATTCATATATACACATGAGAAGAATTAAGGTTGTGTTCTTGGAATTAATAAGGTGAATTGTGTTTGTCTAGATGTGTTTATGGATGACTTGACAGTTCAATAGGAGTTACACTGTGAGGAAGGATTTGAAAGGAGGGAGACGAAGGGTTGGTTGGAGATATAAATATCCTAGAATGTAGGAATGGGTGTTCCTGTTTCCTGAATGTTCAACGTAAAAGCTATATCTAACATTGGAGATAATGAAGAATGACAAGAAATCAGCTGTGGATCCACTGTAAAAACAGGAAAGAAGGCGCCCGATTGATCGTTTTGTTAAACGGCCATCTTGGAATTCAATACGGCAGTCATTTTGAATTGATAAGAATCAAAAATTTATGTATCAAACAATACAAAAATATCAATACCCTCACTGTATTTGCAGGTGTTTATTTTGCTTAAAGTCAGCTTACCTAATAATATGTATTTGTTCAGATATAGCTTGCAAAATTGGCGGCCATCTTTAAATACAAAAGGGCGGCCCTTCTATATGAAGTTTAACACTAACAGAATGTTTCTAAGTATCAATAATATTGGTTTAGACGTTTAAAGTGTGGGTCTAGCTGGTATAGAACATGACATATGGGTCGCAGGTGTTTTTGGCAGCCATTTTGAAAACCAATATGGCGGCCGCCAGGGACCGTGAATTTTTGGGGTCTATTTTTTTCCTGAAACCTGATGTCCTAAAAAAGCCATATGCGAAGTTTCATGTTTTCTTCAAAATTTGAACGATTTTGCCGAAAAATCGACCTTAGCCGCTCCACTATACGTACATTGTTTTTATTTCACGTAACATTACGGAAGGTCGATTATGTTCGTCAAACACAGCATAATTATGTTATGATATTGTTTTATCAATTTGTTTATTTAAAACTTCTCTATTATAAAGTATGCACACTTTTAAGTCATAATGAATGGGACTATACTCCTTTATAGCATCCGTTATTCGTCTTTTAATGTTTCTTTTATTTACTGTATTTTAATCAGCTTGAGTTCGTTAAGAAAACAGCAATGGAAAATTCTTAGAAAACGTTTCACAAATCAATTGATTGTCTGATTAGGAACATGTCTGACCTTGTTAGTATCCTATCTATATAGATATTGTTCTAAAAAAGTACCTAGGTTTTCACTTTCAAAATGTTCGAAATTTTCTTTGGTATTGCATAGTACAATGTGGTTTTCTAAAGTAGGATTCGATACTCACATAAATTAAAATTCTAAATTAAAATATATTTCAAATGAATGTTTGGGGGATTCTACGTAATCGTCTACCTTATAAACTAACCTTTGGGAGGATTCATTTAGATGCCATTGATGTAATATTTGTTTGATTTGTTTGAGTGTTTGATTTTGGTAATCGAGTTTAGTATAATGTTTATGCTAATACATGTTTATCTACCAGTATTCTGGGAATAGTTCTTAGGTTTATGTTTTTTTAAAATATATCCGACTATTATGACATAAATCGCGTATTTCCTTCGAATGGAGCATTTAATCGAAATATATAAAACACTAACAGCGAGTTACACAATGTACGACGTTAACGAGATGACACTGCCAGTGAATGAAGAATAAATCCAGGGGAATATTAATACCACTACGGTGGATTATTTAAATATATGACAGTATTGTGTAGTATATAACAATGCAAAGGCAGAACCATACACTCTTAGCCGATGATACTCTACGTATGGACTGCTCTACTGTTAATTTGAAGAACCTCTTGGATAAAGCATTCGATCTCTCCTGCAAATGGCGCTTGAGTTATAATCCCGTAAAAAATCACTTATGATGTTTCACAGTGGCAGTAGAAAGCGCGTTCCAAAGACTGAATGTAAGCTAGGACAATATATCCAATGGGTCACCAAAGAGTACGCGGGAATATGTTTTACTGCAAATCTCCACTGTGATAAAAACATCAGGTCATCATGTGCGAAAGGGAGACAGATTCTGAATTCTCTGATTAGTGTTGGCATACACAGTGGAGGTATGAACCCATTGACAAGCTGTAAACTCGTGCAATATATGGTTCAGTGACGAATTTTGTATGGGTCGGAGCTTTGGGCTAATCCAACACAACAATCTTGCCCAGAACTCGACATTGTTCAACGATACGCCGCCCGGAGGTGCCAAGGTTTCGAACAAACGTCTCCATCGTTAGTCACAACACGCGGCATCGGGCTATTAGACATCTACGCCGAGGTTGAACGTAGAAAGCTCATGTTCTGCAATAAGCTTTTTGCGGCAAGTAGTAACTCTGTGTGGAAAATTATCTTTACGATTAGATTGTGCTCCTTTATATTTGGTGATATAATGATAAAAAAAGACTTTTTTGTTCGCGATATATTCATCATTGCGGAAAATCTAAACATCTCACTCCTTTTGTTTGACTATGTGTTCGATGGATTTTGTCCTTCGCGAACAACATGGAGGAATGTTTGCAGAAAAAACAGTCGAGGATTTATTTTATAAAAAACTGGCAAGACGCTATGATATCTGCAGACATACAATTCAATTCACTACACCCATGGTCCTAACCCGCTGTGGCTACTGAGTCTAGAATACCCGAAATATACATGGATACTTGTCGAGCTGGTTAAATTATCATATCGTCATGAGAAAAACACGGTGACATGTTAAATATGTAAGAAAGAAACTGATAATATAACGGTTCATTTTTTAGTCCAGTGTCCGGCAGTATTCAAAAGTCGCGATGCATTATTAGAGTTTTTATGAAACGTATTAGACGTATCGGATTACGTAAAATTCGACCATTTAACAGACGAAAGATAATGCAATTTTATTCTTGAAAGTTCAAAGGACATTTACTTGGACCACGAGAAGTGGGCTAATGATGATGAACATTGCTGATCTGGTGCCTGGAATGATCTCAGATATGAACACTCTTCTATGATTTTGTATATACTTTGTTGTTTTGATTTGATGTAAACAAAATATATGATTGATGAAAATCTCTAACCAGAGAAAAGAAATCTATCTATCTATCTATTCTGATATTTTACATTTTTTCTCTGATTCTGATTTTAAGATGGAAATAATATCTATATGCACGAAGGTACGACTGTGGCATTATACTACATTTGTGTATTTCCAGAAGACTATTTATGACACCTGTTGCAAATACATTTAGGTTTAAGTTGTATATACTATAACTGGAGGACATATTGACATGTTATTTTCTCTTTACTGATCTATTAAGGTTTTACAGTCAGAAGGTTCTATTGATGAATTAAAGTTTGAAAATGGACCGACAAAAATGTATGATCCTTATAAACAATAGTGACAACACAAAAAGTATTCACTGTAAAATTATTTTGTTAATGCGTATGTATGTTTAGATGGAAATATACTTGCAGAAATTACTTAACCATTACAAATAACACTGTAGAAATGTAAAAGGAAACTATAGAAAAGACCTTGGCCTTATGGTCTGATTATGTATACTCATTTCACTGTACTTTGGATGTAAACATAATAATTTAGGCAGTGAATGTTTATAGCAGTACTGCCGATGATCATTCTCATCTCTTATTATAGTACTAAAATTTAAACGAATGCATTTTATCGATCAAAAACCACGTGTTAAAACATTTGATACTTTTTTTCACGCATGCACTTTTATTCACGCATGTACAAATGCGACGTTCTTGACCCGAGTTGTTATGTTGTAGTTGATCTAATTTCGAAACATAGAAAGTAAAGTCAAATACGTCCCCGTATCCGTATGCGTATACATATACCGCTTATTGTAAGTATCACTATTAAGCATGTACCGAACTTCAAGTTATACATGTACATTAATAACTCTTACTTTGAGCTTGATATTTGGATTTTCACATATACCAACTGTGGAGCGCGGGTGATTATGCCACGCTTAGCGGTTCCCTGTTTGTGATTGAAATTTAACCAAGTTGTTATAACGAAACGTACACTAATGTATACCAAACCGGAATTTTGTGCGTACCAAACACGTACGCTATAGTCATAACATGCTCAAAAAACATCATCGATTATGGCACAAAGGATTTATTTATGATCGATTTGAAGTGGTAGATCGTTTTTGTTTGATCCTAATTCTTCCTTCAAGATCTGACCATAATGAAATGCATCCGATATCATGAGATATTTTCATATTTTCACGCATTTGTCTCAGTTTTGTACGGAAATGCAATCAAGGTTACATGTTTGAATACAAATAAAGGATACCTTATTCTCATTTTCACATAGAATTGTGGGACATATTAAAATTTTACGCTTTCACTGTTCTAATTTTCAATTGGTTTTGATAAACAAATGAAATAATATCGAGTTTTTGAAGCGATTTAGCAGTTACCCCTCTCATTTTTTGGGTACGATTTTTCCAGAAGTAGATACAAAAATAACCGGAGCCGGATCCCGTTACCATACAAAGGGTAGGTGTAGCTTCGACAAACTTGAAAAAATTGTCAGATATTTGAATTTGGTCAGATTAATATAATAGTAAGCTCCGTGTATCTTTTGCGAAGCAAATAACATAACTCATACAAACGGACTGATATTTAAATATTGAGTCAACAACAATAAGTTTAAAAATGAGAATGATAAGCAATTTGCTCACAATAGTTGGGAGTATTTTTCTATCTGATTGAAGAGAAAAGAAGAAAAAAAAATAAAAAGACATCAATCTAAAATAATTCCTTGGTTTTTGCTTTCAAAATATTCCAATCTTCTCTTTGATAGTGCATACTGCCACGTAAAGAACATTAAATGAAATATATGAAACATTGGTGACGAGTTATACGGTGTTTATAGGTGAAAACAAATTGTGGATGGATAATAAGTACATAGAAATGCATTATATTTACAACATCACAACACTCTTTACAACCAATGTGACTTTTCTAAGTAGGATTCAATACTCAGATAAATTAAACACTATTCAATCTAATGTCTGAGGGATCTTACGTAATCGTCTACATGTATAAAATAAAATTTGGGGATGATTCACTAAGATACCATCAGTTGTACTAGTGTCCATTTTATAATGTTGCATTACGCAGATGTGTCTTTTGTAAATTATATTTCCGTTTATGGAATGTCCAAGCAGTATGACATAAATCGCTTAGTTCTTTCGAATGAGACATGGCTTAGTTCTTTCGAATGAGACATGAAAACGAAATATACACAACACTCAAGGGAGGTATACGACGTTAACGAGACGGAACAGTGCGTGAATGAAATATAAATTCAGGATATAATATAATACCTACCTAATTTCTTGATTATATTACAATATTTTATAATATATCACAATATAAAACTGTTTCCACATGAATCACCGGTACTTTAAATTGAAATGTATGTTCAAATAATTATCTTCGTGTACGCAGGTATATCATCCGGAAATATGACAGCATCATTATACAATTTTCAGATGACTATTTACGATAACTGGTGCGAATACATGTAACTTAAGATTATATGTGCTATAACTGGGGGAACATATTGACATGCTATGTTCTCCTCATTTATCAATTAAAATCCATCAGGTTTTATTGGTGAATTAAGCTGTGACAATTATTTAAATGGACAGACAAATATGTATGTTGCCTTATAAACATTGGTTACCAAACATAATATATGCTCTATTGTTTATGTCTTATGCAGGACTTACGTTAAATTACGTTACCATTACTAATAACACTGGTAGTCTGTAAAAATGTGAAATGAAATTATAGACTATAATTATGTTGGCACTACGTGTATATGGGCAGTAATGCACTCATAAAACTAATAAAAATGTATGCATTATAAGTGTTGTTATTCTCAAAATATTGGTGGTGAAAATCAAATTAAAATGTTTTCTTGATTCGTGGGTATGGAAATTACGGCACATATTTTAGGAATGGAAGACGTTTTCTTATGACTTTAGCACATATACTAATTATCCTGAAACATGACGACAGCTATAGTAATATATCAGTATTTGATTAGTGGAACTACACGCTTTGTAGTTAAAAATGCGAAGGTGAAGCAAGATTCTTTAAATATATACCGAATACCCCGAAATAAAGTGTTAGAGTAATTTAGCAGTTTATATCTATACTAACGCTATTGTGTTTTTAGTGGAAGTAATGGGAATTAACATCGGACTATTCATACTAATTATGTTACTTAGAAATTAATGTATAATTATAATAATGTTTATGTCTGAAGTGCATACACATGAATTGTTGATATGTTTTTTCTACATTACATACGTCATATTTGACTCAGATTTACTTTTATACAGTGTATATAACTGGTGTATTTCCCATTCAATATTAATGATTTATCCATGTATCGTTTAAATATCATTAACGTGATCAAATTATTTTCTCTGTATCTCATTCTGCATCAGTGATCTTGTATACTTTGAATACCATACACACTGTCTACATCACGTGTTTACCTCTTTTACTTGTAAATCACAAATGCTTATTGTTTAAACTTGGTACGTATCCATATAAACGACTCCCATTTTTATGTTTTCGTGATTTCGCTGAAAGACCATATACATTAGTTTTATTCTACTGTCTACTATCAAAAGTACATTTTCTTTTTCCTTATATACCTTTTTGGGGCTGTGATGTGTATTTTAATGGTCATCGAGTAATTGTATCGACAAAATAATTATGTAGTTTAATTTAATCAGCTTTTATTGATCCTTTTAACAGTTTAGTTCTGAATATATTGAGTTTCACTTTATTTTACATATTTTTGGCTGCGGTGTGTATTAATGGCCATCGATAAATGATTTCGACAGAGATTAATCATGCATTTTTAATAATACCGTTTTCATTTACTCCTTTTAAATACAATTATTGTACCATTTTGGCGATAGCTTCCTGATACTGTACATTGCCCAATATTATTTCTTTTGTTATAATAATAGTCGTGTACTTATTGTATAACCATCACGACATCCGAAGACGATTAAAAATGATGTATTAATTCAAATTTATATACAATAAAAAGTTAACCTGTTAACTATATTTCAGAAGTGTTAACTCCCAAATCCACGTCAAGGCAGTTGTTATAGCAGTTCTTATAGTTTCCTTTCTTTTAAGTTTTCCAACATTCTTACTAACCTATAGAGTACTATTATAAAATTAAAAAAAATACTTCTAGCGATTTATTATGCTTTTATGGTTTAAAACTGTGTGTGGATAGACAACGAGTACATTGAAATACACTGTTTTCTACCTCCAACAAGAAGGACAAAACATCAAAATCATCTACTAAACCAAATTGTCTTTCATAATTGTGCTGTAATTTGCAAATAAAAATATGTCCCTCGGCTTTAAACGTCCAGGCATTCCAACAGCGATGTGATGTCAAAGTTATATCCAAAATATTCAAACATAAATGTAAAATGAAAGGTAATTAAGACATCATATAACATCAATATTCTATTATCAATATTTCAGACGCGTTTACTTCTACACTTTAAGCTAGCTATTAAAACAGTTCTTAGGGTTTCTTTTTATTTAATTACCCGATAGTATTACTTAACTACAGAGCACTGTCGAATAAAACTATTAAAATAACAAAAATATAAAATACTTCCAGCGGTTTAATTAATATTCTTTTTTATTTAATATGTGTGGATGGAGACTTAATTCTAGTTCCGAATGGAAGGACAAAAACTTCGGAATCACCTACTAAACCGAATTGAAAAGACTTCATTTAAATTTTAGATATTAGATAAATTTTATTGCAGCTAACTGCTAACAGCTAAATTGTATCGGTAACAAAGGGATAATATTACATATGTCTTTCATAGCTTTGCTGGTATTGTATATAGATCCTCTACACACAAAAAATACGTGTCTTAAATGGACAGTTCAGTCTGAGAGTACATTAAAATGTATATATGTATCGAAAACAAACCAGTTCTTATTAGATTAGTTGGTTTAACTGTGATATGCCAGAAAAGTCAACTATAGTGAAATGTATGTGAAATGTTTCAACTCGCTTGCGGTCTGTCATTACACATTGTGGTCGAACGTCTTTTATGTTTTTTTTATAAAGTCTTTATCTATTGTTATACTAATATCAAAGAGTTGTTTGTGTATTACTGATAACGAAATATATAGTTAGCTCTAATTTACAACAGCGGTGTGGTAATACATTAAAATAAAAAACTATCTAACGTATACCTTAATATTGTAAGCAGGTTTTCAATATATCAGAAATTTGTTTCAATCTAAAAAGTAATAAATAAAACTAAAAATCGAAGTAGCAGACTTTCATTGCGGCTACTAAAGTTCGCGATTTCCATTTCAAAACACGTTCGCGAAGACTAAAATTCGCAAATAAAAAAATAACTGTAGTTCCTTTAAACTTTCGCGGTTTGATTTTGATCGCGAAAAGTAAATTGCACGCGAAAACAAAATTGGTTTACAGTATCCTTTTAATCGTTGTGTCATTTTTGACAATATTTAGTTCACTGATACAACTGAGATCCTACCAATGGTTTGTTCTTCTATAACTGTCTTTCATTTATTGTTCAATCATCAAAACTTTGGTTAAAATGCACACACAATAATGATCTATTTATTCTTATTTGTATTTTCTTATCTGTATACGGCTATAAATATTTTATACGTTTGTACTCCTACGTACACATCAAACTAGTTATCAAAACAGTTATTAGGGTTTCCTTTTTTAAATTCCCAATGCTCTTACTTCACAATATAATACTGTCGAATACAACTATTGTAATAACAACTATTATGAAATACTCACAGCAGATTTTTTTTTTTACTTTTTATGATTTAAAACTCTTTGTGGATGGAGAATAAGTTCATTGAAATACACTTCTGCTACTTCCCAAAGGAAGGACAATAACTTCAAAACCACGTATTAAATCATATTGACTTAATTCAAATCTTAAATTTAAGATATATTTATTGACAACTAACTGAGCATTATTTTATCGGTCACAAAGATATAGTATCAGATTTGTCTTTCATAACTATGATGTTATTGTACATACATCATGTACAGACAAACACACATTCCTTAACTTGGCATGTCAAAGTGGCGTAATGTCATGGTTATACCCGATGTTTTCAGACAAGCATATAACATGCAAGGTAATCACAACATTTCCCAATAACATATTTTAAGAGATTGACTGAAAAAAGAGTACATACTAAGTACAAAGTTGTATAGTGTTATGCAATTATATTCAACATAAGGGAACAAAGTTTGAATGTTGAATACGCTCATATTCTAAACAGAATCACCATAAAACACATTTGACACCAATATCAAACAGAAATTATGCCAAGATATGTGTATACGTTTGGATATGTTTTATACAACAGTGTAGTAAGTAACATATATGTGCAACGGTAACGAGTTAATGTTATTGTGAGGAAAGCAAATATAACACATATAGATCAACTACTAAAGAAGATCATACATCACCATGTAACGTAGTAGGATACTCACCCACTGAAAGAGAAGAAAAGTAATAATTAGAAAACAAACAATAGATAAATCCGTTTTTATTTTCTATAAACTAAATTCCTTTCGCAACCACTAATTTCGCGATTTCCATTTTAAAACACGTTTGTGAGGACCAACATTCGCGAATTTAAATTGTTGTGTCATTTTTGATAATATTTAGCTCATCGATACAACTAATTATTACCATTTTTTTTCTTTTGTAATTGTCTTTTATCTATTGTTTAACCATCAAGAATTTGGATAACATTGCACACGTAACCATGACCTGTTCATTCTTATTTACATGTTCGTAATTATATTCAATAATCAATATTTTATACGTTTCTACTCCCAAACGCACATCAAGCTAGGTGCTAAAGCAGTTCATAGAGTTCTTCTTTAGATTCCCCAATGTTCTAACTAAACAACTGAGTACAGTCGAATACAACTTTTATAATAGCAAATAATATAAAATACTGCAGATTATCATATTTTTTATGATTTAAAACTATTTGTGGGCGGATAATACATCCTTGAAATACATTACTTCCAAAATCGAAGTACACCAATATTTTATCGGTGACAAAGGGATGGTATCACATTTGTTTTTCAGACATAAACATATAACATGAAACGTAATCGTGACATTTTGCAATAAATTGTTTTGTTTTTTGAGAGATTTAAAAAAGAAGTTCAAACTATATTCAAATTTGTAAACTGCTTTGCAATTATATTAAAAAAATGAGAACAAAGTGTGATTGTTAAATACTTATGTTGTAAAGAGTATCACCTTAAACTCCATATGATGCCTGTATAAAATAAAATGTGTGCCACGACTTTTGAATATATTTTCTACATAACTTTTGATAAAGTCACAAAGTGAACATTTAAGGATGTTTTCATCGGCAGTTCAATAAATAAAAAAAATACGTGTATAAAGAAATTCGTCAGAACATGCAATTATTTCTGTTAAAGAAATATATCAAGGTTTGTATGGTTTATGGAATCGCTATATTGACAGTTAAAAATAAATGGACAGGCAAAATCCATACATCAGACGGTACTATCCTTAAATACACAATGAAAAACATAACAGTGGTTCAAACGGTGTGTTGGGATTTTGGCAAAATATGTAACTTCCAGGTTTTTATAGTGTTTCTTTATTTGTATAGGGGCGAAGCACTTCTAAGGTAGCACATGCGTGAAATTATAAGAAAAAATCAATCTTCAAACTCCAATCCTACATACTGACAGCTTCAGTTTGCAGCCGCTATTTGTTATACATATGGGGAGGGGGATCATATGGGTAATCGCCATGGATGGTCTTTATTTTTCAAGCGTTTAAGTGATTTAGACCAACATTCAATGTAATCAGCTGTTACAGAAATAAAATTTCTTCTTTCTCTAATGGGGTTTTCCTTCTCAAATGGTGATAAGGGACGAATCACCATGGATATGATGCTTTGAAGTCAGCTCATTTTATAATCAAGCGGTTCAAAAATGTCGGTTTCTCTATTTTCTCAAACATGTCCAAATAACGTATTTAAATCATTAGCGAATATTCTTATCAAATTTATAACCCAATGCATGCAATGTGTATTTTTTAACAACTCACAACTACACCAATAAGTTCTAAGTTCTGTTAAACCTTCTAACGTAACTCCTATAAAATCGTATACACATATCGTAATTGTCCAGTTTATAGGAATACGAAGCCTCTTTATAACCATGTATATTAAATGGAAACAATATGGACCGCTAAATATAGCTCTGTGATGCTTTCAACTTGAGAGCTCTATGGTGTTCACAGTATGTTAAATACGAAAAGAGTAAGGAGGGTATGTCGTCAGTACTTAAAGCGTTATGATTGGGGCATTGCAAACTATTCTTATATCTTAATAACATATATGTAATTTTCATGTATACAAAAGTTCGATTAGAAATATTTATTGAATTCATTCTGAAATATTATGAAGATTAGTACATGTGAGTGTTATGAGCAGTGCAACGGTTTACTTGAAACGGTTATCGGAAATATGGGATGTGTTGTTAACGTATGCGTGTGAAGTGAAGTGGATGTATCATCTATAGAGTTAATACCTATGTCGTCGACGCAACCGCATACCCCGAATGTTATAACGTGTGTTAACGGTCTTATAGCTCGGTGCAATACTGTAATAGCCAATTGTGACAAGCGCGAAATTGTGAAGTCTATGGAAATGTCACCATTACTTGTAAGGTAAATTGCTGGCGGTCAGTAATACAACCATCATTGTTTTTGTAAGTATCTGGACACAATTTTTTATCAAACACTGGGTCTGTAGTATACATTGTCAACCAAATTGTTTTTAAGTATTTGAAATAATTTATCAATTCCATGGGGAAGATCCAGTTACAAAATGCTTTAAGTTAGAGTCTTTACAAAGTATTAGGGGTAAATTTCAAACGTTAATGTATCCTCAGTTTGTTTAAAATATAAATACTCTTATAAAATTCATACAGGGGTATATACTTCACCATTATACTTGGATAAATGGCTGGATCAAAGATAATACTTTTTTGAGCCAATTATAAGTAAAGTTGCCCAATTTACATATAATTTAACATATGTTTGTCGGATTTAACACTTCATCTTAGATGTATTATAATAAATTTTGGTATCGATAAATGCTTTTTTAAACTTTAGCATACCATTATTTCTGAATAATTTTATATCATGTTATGATTTAGTAAATACAATTTCAGATCGCTATTTAAATACATTCGATTTAAGGAACGTCATTATTGATTTAGGATAAACACTCCGTCAATTTTATTTTTTTAGTATTTCACATGTGAAAAATATATCTTTTTGACATTTTTCAATGTGAGATTAATTGTAACCATTATTTCGTTTTTAATTTGTGTTTGCTATTTAATTAATTTGGGTATTATACGGTGTGATATTTTTTCTTCACAATTAATTAATAATTATTCAACATAATGTGATTTACTATGGCTTTTTTAATGATTAGTCTGTTCATATTCAAGTTCTTGTTTTGGTGGAATTTGCCAATGCATTTGTGTCATTTTGAAAATTGGTTATTTATCAATTATATAATATATTATTCATTATCATGTCCTTCTATGTATGGTTATTTTTAATCACCAAACTTTTACATAATGTTCTTTTTTATAAACCATTTAATTACATGTCTGTTGATCACTGTTATATTTTTTCATGATTTGTGTTGATACTGTGAAATTGTTGTTTACGTTAAAATACCTGTTTACCTACTGAACACCATAAATATTATTGCCTTCACAGTTTACAATATAAAGCAATGGTAATAACCATCAGATAACTGTCATGGACTGTTCCAAATGATATTTGTCTGATCTCTATATGCTTCCGATTGAGCTTCAATTTGGAAAAAGTTTGTAATACGGAAGGTAAAACGGTATCGTATTATTATACTGAATTGGTGTATGTTTAAGAAAATGTAGAAAATTTATAGCATTTTAATACATTGGATCTTTACAAAGTGTTCATTTTCATATGTGAATTTTACCAAAAAGTACAACAGTTACATGTTTTGTAAACATGTATCTGATGATGTTCTATGTTTAGTGTCCCGATTTGAATAAAGAAATTATCATAATTGAAAATTTGTTATACCAAGTATGTTGTTGTTGATTATTTACGGACTTTTAAATAATAAATAATGTTTTATTTATAGATATTCAATAAAATAAACCACTTTATTATCGGATGTATGTTCTAAATGGGTTTTCATTTAAAAGATCATCGTTCCGTAGTACTTTAGATCAAAAAGGTATCGAAATAAAATAAATTGTCAAATGATTATGATTCAAATATAAAAAGTGAAATTATTATCGAAAATGGTCTAGGAAAAAATACTGTTATTGCACCCCCCCCCCCACATGTAAATTTTGTTGTTAATGATTTGTTGTGGTCATGTTAATATACCTAAGATTATTTCAAACGTTGAACAGTATTTTTCAATATGTTTATGAATATCAATTCATTTTTTTTTCGATATTCGTGATGTCTTTTTTTAAATGAATATATCATAACCGGATTCTACTTATACAAATAGTAACATAATTGAAGTAATTTTATTGTTTTAAGTATTAAACCATTTATTGTTGTACAAAAAAGTAATTCAGAAATAAGATAAGACTATCATTGGATAATACGTTTTTGTAATAAGCAAAGATATGAGAAATTTTACAAACCAAATTACCATTTTTGAACAGCTTAAAATCCTATTATCAATCCTGTCGTAGAAGAATTTTATTTTTCTAAACCATAATTATAATATTTGGTCAATTCTGATTACTGTTTTACAATGCTTTTATTGTGTTAATCATTTTATGGAATACAAGTTCTCTATTTCTGTCTGTATTGACTAAATCGTAATGTTATCTATTTTTCAATTTAATTGTAGTTGAAATCATGACTATGCGGCAATATTTTAAAATGGTTAGATATAACGTCAATATACCTGTTGAAGATTCATTGTACAACTTATGCAATGTCATTATTTGTGATATTGATTCATATTGTTAAGAAAAATTATTGTTTATAAGATTTTATTTGTCAGAATTAAGTATGTAAATTTCCTAAACCTATTTAATTTGGTCACTGTAATGCAAATTATATCATGAATTTACATACCAATATATATAAGAAAATTGGTTTTTTTACAATTTTATTTCAGTAAAATGTGACCATTTGGTGGCATTTTATAAGTTCTTTCTTACCCGTTAAAGTGCCATTTTCGAATCTGAACATAACTGGTATAATTTAATAAATCATCACTGTTCCATTCATTTTGAAAAAATAATGTATGTTTGAAAGTGGAATATAAATAACGTGGGTATTGCTCTAACTTAACGTTTTCAGGACTTATAGTCATTGTTTTTAGATATAAATATTAAATGGTTATAAAACAGTATCAGATTTAATGTATATTATGCAAATATTTGAAATTTTATTTTTACTTGTTTTAGATTATAACTTTCCCTATTTAATATGTTAAATTGAATAAAAATAAATCAGTGGGACTTCATTTTTTATCTTTTAAATTTGATTCGAAAAATATAATGCAAAAAATAATTATGAATACTGATATCAAAATTAATTGAAGCATTTGTTATTGTTGATTATAGTCATTGTTTTTAGATTAAGACACTTTGTAATAATATAAACTGTCTTTTTTAGAAAATGGAAATAAGAGTTCATACTAAGTTACAAGTTGTATATTGTTATCCAAAGTAAGGAAGCTAGTTCGACTGTTAAATGAGCTCATGTTGTAAGCAGTATCACCACAAATGCCATATGACGCCTATATAAAACAGAAAGTATGCCACGATAATTGTATACGTTTGAGTATGTTTTATAGAACAATCTAGTAAGTAGCATATAAGTGCAATGGTATCGAATTAATGCTATTGTGAGGAAAGCAAATAAAGTAATACATCACCGTGTAAATGTAGGAAGATACTCACAGGCTGAAAGAGAAGAATAAAGAATTAGATTACAAAAAATAAAGATAAACGGACAGACAGATAAACAGTACCCAGTAAACAGTATCATCCCCTGTTCAAGACATCATAATATGGTTTTGAATCTGCTATATAACTTTTATCTAAATCACAAAATGAATATTGAAGGAAGTTTTTCACAGGCAGTTTAATAATTTCAAAATGAATTAATGTATATTATTCTGTTTTTGTCACTTCTCATTGGTCAAATACATGCCACGTTATCACCGATAAAACCTTTATCGCCCGATTATTCCGAAAGAAGTTTATCAAGAAATATATTGCACAGATATTTTTAGATAACGTTATTGTCTACGTTACCAAAACGATTCGTGTTGGAGGCACTTTAAAACAAATACTTTGATGACCCGAGTTTCAAGCGTAACCACAAAATGTGACAGACGACGTCGACAGTTTCGTTTTCTATCAAAGATGATGAAGACTACGAGCTGATGACTACTGTTTTAACTTTTAACGTTTCATCGTTAACACTATAGAGTAGTAGGAAACATTGAATAGGATTGATAAAGTATCTTGAGACACTGAATAATGAATATGTTTCATATTCATTATGGATTTCCTTTGCTATATTTGTATAATATTTGAATGGATTGTTTTAGTCAGAACATGGAATTGTTTCTGTTTAATTAATGTATCAACGACCGTATGGTTAATGAAATCGTTATAATAATAGGTAAAGATAAAAGGACGGACAATATCTAGAAATCAAACGGTACCATTATCGAATTCACTTTGAAAAACAACTAAGTGGTTTAAACGGCGTATTAGATTTTTTTAAACTCATGACGCTTTTATAAGTTATTTGTCGTTTTTTTTTCTGAAAATATGTCTTTACCTTTTTAATTCTAGTATCATACAAAATGGTTATTATGGTTATTGATAAAGACATATGTATATAGCTCTAATTAACAACAGCCATACTCCAATACATTATAATAAAAACTATCTGATACCCTTTCATGTTAAGCAGGTTGTGTATTTTTCAATATGTCAGAATTTTTACAAAACTATAATTTCATACTTCAAAGTAATCATTCAAAATAACAAAAGTATAATCAGACTTCCGTTGTCAAAAAAGGGTTTTTAGCAGTTCATCTCTCCCTGATAGTTTAAGGGAATATAAATGTAATCGCAGTCTACATTAAGTAGGCACCTTTCTATAGTATATTTACACATTAAATCAAATAATTTTGTTTAATATATTTTCTACTTATCAAACATGTGAAATACGTTGTTAGTAATAACGATGATGCAACCAATTTCTTAACAAATTGCACGTAATAGGATTATGTAGTTTTAACAACTCACGTGCATACATTATATGCATGTTGTTAAAGTATTCCTTACATCTAACGAACTAAATAATGTCGTTATGATACGAAAATGTGTCTCTATGTACAAAAAGATAACTATTAAAAGATACACAAGTCGTTTGGTTATAAAATATAAAGCCTGGTTATAACCATTAGATAACTGCCGTCCCTGATATAACTCTCTGAGGCTTCGATTGGAGCTTAATGGTGTAATACGAAAGGTAAGGAGTTATGATATCATACAGAAGCATGGATTTGTACTATTCTTATATGTTATCCACAAAATGATTTCATTTAAAAAAAATACAATAATCATTTAATTTGTTGAACACTCTGGAATATGACGATGGTTATACCGTATAATTAGTGAAGCAATTACTTGATTACGAGGGATACCTCGTTAACTTAGCTTTATGAAAGTGGATATAACAAGAAAGCATATGTATCACCTATACCGCACATCCTGAATTATGACGTTTTCACAGGCTATACCTCATGAATACTACAAAAATACCAGAACATAGGAACTATAAATATGTTGTTAGTACATATAAATGCTGGATCAGTATACTATCATCATTTTTCAAGTATTTGGTTCAATTTTATCAACATGTAATTCTAATGTGTCTTTCCTACAACAAAGAATTAATTTATTTTGAGCCAAATTTACTGTTATAGTAACTGTTCTTTACTTATAATCATATGGGTATGAGTTATGTTAACATTAGTTATGTCTGTATCACTTAGCACCTTGGATTTTTAAGAATGGGGTACATATCGATCTACGTAAACGTCTCGTACTTTTATGTTTTTTTTTTAGGATTTCACGTAAAGGTCATTTAAGTTATTTTTTATTCTATGGAGTATCAATACGTTTATTTCGTTTTCTAATACCTAATTTTATGTTGGGCTACGGTGTGTATATTTTGAACAGCAAGTAATGATCTCAACAGAATGTTGCTAATTATGAGGTTTTTTTTCAATTAATCCATTCTAATTTATGCTTTTGGTAATTGTAAATTGTCAATATTTAGTTTAATGATACAGCTATATTACCCATTATAATTTTAGTCTCCCAACCATGACATCGGATCAGCTAGCAGAGACATAGATTATAAGACTCTTTCATATGTGGATATGAAGGATAGGGATATTCTACCCGAGGGTCACAAAATGTAGTAAAACCCCAGGCTTGCCGAGGGTTTAGCAACATTTTGTGATCCCGAGGGTAGAATATCCCTTTCCTTCATATCCATTTATGAAAGAGTATTTTTCTTTCATACCTCGACGTTTTATTGCAATTTTACAACTATAATATCCCGCCATCTTGAAATAGATTCGAAGAAATCCACGACTAAAATCAATTATCCATACATGAAAAATTACGTGATATTTTCAACCAAAATTCCGTTGTTGGCATCTCTTATAGTAAAACCAGACAAGTTTGTGAAAAAAATGTTAAAATTTTACCGAGGAATTAGAAATTTCTTTGGCGCCGTGACGTCACGAGGCTTTATTGCATGGGTAGCCATGCAATACAGCCTCAGGCGGCATGAGTGTATTGCCCTAGACCAGCCAGTATTACACCCGTAGGTATGAAAGAAAAAAACATTTATGATCTCTGTAGTAAATTCGTCTTAATACCTTTAGGTAAGATAGTGAAATTTCCGTCTCACTAAACTTTGGTTTAGCGTGTTAAATCTTTTTACCTACAACACATAACATATATTCTTTCATACCTACGGGTGTAATACTGGCTGGTCTAGGGCAATACACCAATGTCGTCTGAGGCTGTATTGCATGGCTACCCATGCAATAAAGCCTCGTGACGTCACAGCGTCAACAAAATCACTCTATCCTCGGTACAATATTAACTTTTTTTTTCACAAAATTGACTGGTTTTACTCTAAAAGATGCAAACAACGGAATGTGTGTTGAAAATATCATGTAATTTTTCATGTATAGAAAATTGACTTCCAGTCGTGGATTTCTTCGAATTTATTTCAAAATGGCGGGATATTATAGTTGTAAACTTGCAGTAAAACGTCGAGATATGAAAGAAAAAATATTCTTTCATAAGTGGATATGACGGATAGAGATATTCTACCCTCGGGATCACAAAATGTTGCAAAACCCTCGGTAAGCCTCGGGTTTTACTACATTTTGTGACCCTCGGGTAGAATATCCCTATCCTTCATATCCAGTCCTACAATATAAAGCCTGGTAATACTCATCAGATAACTGTCGTCTCTGATATAACTATCTTATGTTTCGATTGCAGCTTCATGTGAAAGTATGTAATACAAAAGGTAAGGTGGTGCGTTATTATACGTATGTTAATGTAAGTGTCACCGAGTCCTTGATATAATAACGTTATCAGTTTGAAAATAATTTATAAGGATTCTTTATGTATATCAACTGGATTAGCTTTTACATTATTTTTGGGCAAATTGCAACTGTTATGTACTTTGTTTACACCATTGTTATGTTTGCGGTAAATACAAACATTGAGTTGTTGATAATACTTGCATAGTCTTGATTAATAGTGTCACCTAATAACGGATATGTGACTGGTGATATTCTGACAATAAGTGATACGATTTTGATACAGATATATAATTGGTATCCACTCGATGATTTGTGATACTGCTGTGTCCGTTTAATACTATGATAATACCTGAGAGGATCGCGACACACAAAGAAAGAATATACGTTATTTAGACGTGTATGTTCAATGGCATTTCTCTATTAATACTAGTTTAACGTCTCAGTAAATGATTCACTATTGTATATGACTGACAATTTCATGAAATATGATACTTACTTTGAAGTCATTCCCCTTGTACTGTAACATAAAAATAATTGTCTCAGCAAGAATAAGACAACAACAAATCCTAATATAGATTCAGATGGGTTAGTGTGGATAACCAACATATACAAAACCTAGTCTTACTATTATCTGTTACTATGATTGATTCCGTCACATTCATACATGTAAATGTCTGATGTCTCAACGCCACAAAGCCATTAACGATATACTATAACCTATAAATAATCTAACCGTTATCAATTAAGCAGTAAATATTCCTGTTCTCTGACCACCATATAAATAACACAAAATGTCCCTACCGACAGAAGATACACACCGGTACTTACCTGACAACGAGGACAGGTCAGCTGTGAAAAAAATAATCAAATGTTAAATTAAATCACGACATGAAAGACATGTATATGCATCTTTATATTTATATAGCATTTGTATTATGTATTTATACTCCAATGTTGTTTGCGGACCAAACCCAGTAATAGTTCATTAGATAACGTTTCTTTTGCCATGAATAAGAACATGTTAGTAACACAATTCAGTGGGAAATATGGCTTATGGTAATTACAAATAAATAGCTCGAATTCTTAGTTAAAATTCACAAATATTAATTGTTGCTAACAAGAAGCCTAGGAGTCTTAACGGTCATCTTAATACAAAACAAGACACCACCAATAATTTAAAGATGCTCCACCGTTGACAAATAAACACGATTATATCAGCGATCATTGGATCAATATTAAATGATCAAATATGCTCACATTTTCATCAACCAAGACAATCGGCAGATGTTATACGTTTATGCTATATTTAACACTGTGTCATTAGGAGTAGATCAAAGTCATCTATTTCATCAAGTGTCTTTTTTTACCGGTGACCTTAAATGGGGGTCAAGGATACTCATTTGATCAAACTCGATAGCTCTTCATTCTAGCATGTTATAGGCCCAATATCAGGAAGCTTATTAATTATTGTTAATTATTTCTCTCTATAAGTCGTTACAATATATCAGGCGCGTTTTGCTACGGTGGCCTTAATTGAATGTCAAGCTCATAAATTTGAACCAACCTGATTGTCCTTCCAAGTAAACATCAGTTCCGATGTCAGATATCTAGTCCTCTTAGCCATTGTCAAGAAGTCGTTTTAAGATTTTAGCCTATACAACCCCTGTGTCATTGAATGAAAGTCATTCATTTGAACAAACTTCGTATTCGTTCATCACATCAACCCACTGCCCATACACTGGGGCTTTCAGTTATCGCGGAGAAGTCATTTGTACGAAAGGTTTGCGAACGAAACACGACAGACAACATTAGACAAAGCGTTATGACTATAGGTCATCCTTATCTTAAAGGTCAGATGACTTAAAATCTCCATAAATGTTATTGCAACATCGTATTCTGTAAGGAACATGACAGTTATTTATGAAGGAATCTTAAGGCGAGTCTTGAACACTAATTTTCAAATTTGGATGATTCCCATTACAAAGAAATCGAGGGTTCTCATAATTTTGGTAAGTCCCACAAGAAAATCTTGAGTCCAAAGACTCGTCTAGGTGAGCCCCGTTAATCACTGCTTGGTCATGGCTTTATATGAACTCACAATCCGTAAAGTATTTGATCCACATCCCAGTAGTTATTGCACATAATCAGCAAAAGCGTACCACTTTGTTGGAAAGAAAAAGAAACTGGATACTATGAGAACAAACTCAATGATAAAACGCTAGAAACTGCACTGAGCTAGCATCTAGTACTCCACGGCTTAACGTTTCGGAATGATTATAGCAAATAGGACACCAAATACGCTTGGCAATTTATTGTAAAATATTAGTTTAATATGCATGTTTTAGAGCTTATCGCAGTTCTAAATATATTTTAATCGATACATATTATGAAATAGGTAAGTAATGTGCAGATATACACACAATGCTGTACCAATAGGGTCTTATCTCATGGAGAAGAGTTCACAAAAATTTACATGATGGATTAATTTGAATTATTTTGGTCAGTGAAATAATAAATCACAATAGATAAACGTGTGATGTCATCAACTGTCCGTGTTTGTGCCCTAAACATAACCATTTACTAGGATATTTGACCAAAAAAATGATTTTTGTTTCCTTTCTCAAAAAGGAAGTAATCAGCATTACATTTTAGCATTACATTCATACTTAAATTAAAGAGTTAAATAAATCGACAATATGAATGCATTGTGGTTATCAATTGAAATCAAACTTAAAAAATAACAAATATTGCAATTAGAATACGCGCGTGGCCAATTGATGCTTTCGATATCAAAACGCAGACGTTAATATTTGACCTCACTATTTGCGGGTTCAAACGTCTTATATATGTGATCAAAGTCGATTTGATATATAAGATTATAATGTCATAAGCAGGTGTAGTGTGAAATCATTATTAAATGGTTTAAGTCGTTATAATTTGTTCTGAATTAAGACCGTTGACCTGATAAATTTATCATAGTAGGATACATGTTATTGATGTGATAAATAAAAAGACATAAAACAGGTATTTCATTAAACAACACATACATGCGAATATGTATCAAATTGTAAAATCGTAAAAAACATTTTCCGTCATAGAACATGACAATCACAGTTGCATTACTACAATAGGAGAATTTTTCTGACTCCTGTGTGGGTTAATATTGCATTTCCTTTCGTTGCTCATTAGTATATTCGTGCAAGTTAAACGTTGTTATACATCGTTATACAATGTACGAATTGACAAATTCCGATGACACCAGACTGAATACGCTTCTGCGGTGTGTCTGAACTCTCTAACACGGAGACATGCATTTGTTTTTCATTGTTTTATCGATTTCCCTTCGTTTAAAATCGATATGACATTAAAAAAACACCAAATGGATATAGCGAAAAACAACAGGTTGCTCTGATAGGTTTCCATTTTATGTCAATCGTCATCACAGCTGGGCGTTCTGACTACGATGACGATATGAATACAAAAGTGGGGTGTTCAGGACATAGTTGCCGACTAAGTCCTAATATAGTCAATCGCAATGGTCACGTGCCCACGTGAGGACATGTGTACTAAAGAAAACGCTCTGATTGGAATCGTAAGACGTCCAACAATGTGATTCATTTGACAAATTGACAAATTGTCTGGAAGATCATTGAACACGCCATGTATAAAACAAAATAGCGATTTTCGATAATTTAAACTTAAAAGCAACAATAAATCAGATGTGGTATCACATAGTCACCATACTACTCTAAAATAAGACGGGGAATAAGTATCAACCACTTAATGTCTTACTTAAAGTTTAAAGGAAAAGAAAGAAACAATACTCACACATTCACACCTGGTTTGTCCGCACGTCTTTTCGAAAATACAAATATAAAATATAAAGTAATGATAAACATAGCTCCTAACTGCATCAGAACAGGAGGTATATATCCACTTGAGTATTCTTAAAGCAATTGATTTACTAGGTAAGATAATTGTTTAATTTAGATCAATCAAATTAATAAAAAAAAATACTGGCGATATTATGGAATTGAAAATGTATCCCCATTTAGATATATTTTCTCTAATCTATAAATTGACATTCTTGATCTCGTTCATAACATTCAACATAAAACTCACCTGGCAACTAGCTGGTGGCTGTAAAGTAGAAATGTGTCAATTATATTTTTTCTGAATAAACAATCCACATTTTCAAACGGGTAGTCCTCACTTACACATGAACATGGTTTAAATTGAAATTATATTAATTGTGAGCAATGGTGAATTTTCCAGATTTTTTTTCTATATTATGTTGGTTAAGGCACCAATGGTATCAAAGTTTATATTGTTTGATAGAATTATCAACTATCGTGTCAGACATGTATTTAGATAGTATACTATTCCATTATCGTTTACTTACTCACAACCCAACCAAATCATCTTTTCAGTTAACATATGTTTGTGTATATGTATCGATATATGGTCATATTGGGTACAATATGTTAACCATGATTAACATGGAAACTGTAAATTACAATATCTATATTTCTATAGCAACATGTTACGACCATAGCAAATCGACATTAGAACATAAAGGAAGCATCAATATGAATTTATTATTACGAGATAACTGAATCCGACATAATATTCTTATTACAATTATAAACGACTGTTCATAAGACAAAACACTTTTTTCAAGTTTTTTTTATATTTAATTGCTTTCTTATCCAAGGACAGTTTTCGATTAACGTACAACAATAAAGCAAATTAAACCAATATAACAGTGATTTTCTTTCTTTAAGTTTGTAAACACCTCTTATATATTGATTTCAATAGAATTTCCATCATTAAAGAAATGTAAAACCAAACAGGTGTTTAATTATCCTATTAAGCCTACCTGTGGCCGTGTATCTTCCTGCGGCATACTTCTGCAATGATAATACACGTAATATTATCTATATTTCTTTTTCGCCAGACAGAATAAGCCGATTGACCGAAATACAGTTTATTCAGTAATTGTTATACACGTACAGCCGATTTCCATTACATAATAACAATCTATGAAGTCTAGGTTACAGTGGTAAAAATTTTGTAAACATGTTTTTTATAGATCAAGATGAATTAATTCTTGTGATTTGAATATGTCAATTTCAATGTTTGCGAACGGACGGTCATGATAATGATTTATTATAGAACTGACAATACCGACACATTAACTTAAAAAAACGCCTTTAATTAGGATGTAGATCAAATTTACATGTTTGTATTTTCCAAAGATCTTTTTATTTATATAGGACGAAGCCTGAAAAGACACGCATTTCTATGTAAGGTCAGTTATAAATAGGTTTAGCTTGAACAATCGTAACTGTTACAGTGTATTAGAAAGTTGGTTAACAACTAGTATCTCATCAACAATTCTTCTTCCTTCCACATGAACAACTTGGTACAATATTTCAGCATTTGGTATGTTGTCCACACACAAAGCATATAATATTTACTGTTGTTAAGTAGTGTCAACTGGTGTGAAGTTGGACATTTTCATTTAAACATTGATCTTAAATGGTAACTTTGTTTTAGAAACCACTATTACTAGAACATTAACTTACATTCTTTGAATGTAATGTTGTCTTGATTCTTGAAATCTTTAAGATTATTTGTATTTCAATTATGTAAGAATATATTTTACTTTAATTAAGACTTATTCTTTATCAGTATCACGGATTTTATCAACCTCTTGATCACACCTTTGAGACGATTCATGAAATATGACGACCATAATCATCGTGTGTTAATGTCACCGGCGCTAGGTACCCCCCTGAAGCGAGAGTGAGAAAATCAGGATTTGGATGAAATAAGAATGTTGCTTTTATCTGCATTTTGAGATACTTTTGGATACTGACGTTTAGTACACGTGTTTCCGAATATATCAGCCACACAATGATATATAAATGGTTTTCGAGATAAGTCGCAAAAAAAGACAGATATAAACATGCCACCACACCAAGGGAGGTCAGACGTAAATCGCCTGTCGTTAGAACAGATGCTCGAAAAGAACTTTCTATCGACCATAAATATATATTTTAGTACTACATCACCCTATTATGATATATAAGGGTAGACTCATAAGAAAAATACTTCTCAACCCGTTTCATTTAATCAAAAGGCTTGTCCAAATCGCAATGGTTTACGGCAAATAGCGATGGAGGTGTACGGCTCATAGCACATGTTTATCTCGAGAGGTGTACGGTACATAGTTACATTATAAAAAGGGAGTTGTACGGCCTATAGTTAATAGTATATATCTTTTCAGTGATGGAATGGTGAAAACTTAAAGGACAACTATTTAAGACTTAGGATAATGCATCCTATGTATCATTATTACATTATTAGTGTTACTAACAGTTTACAATCATGCATACAATTGTGGTTTGTTTGTTTCTCATAATCAGTGCATTGCAACATAAAGACACGTACAAAACGCACTAATTTCGTTCCCACTCACAAATTAGGTTATCGTTTGTAGATCTAATTATATTCAATATTCACGAAATTGTGATAATACTTTGACTACTAAGAAATATATTTTTGATATCTGATCCATTGTCAAGGTTAGAAATACAGATAATGATGAGGATGATGATGATGATAATCATAGAATGATGATGATATAGATGATAGTTGTGAGGATAATGAAGCGATAGCTATACTGAATGTGAATTAGAATTAAAGTATTTAGTTATTTGTAGTTTATTGCACATGGAAAAGATATTTTAAAAAAATATAAACAAAATGCTTAGAAATACCTAACGTGAAGCCGGAATAATCATTACTGTTTTTTTCATATGTAACTGATGCAGCATTATTTTCGGAAATGTTTGGTTTTGATTTTATTAGTTTAATGCCCTACGAACAGCCAGGGCGATTTAAGGACGTGCCAGGTTTGTCGGTGGAGGAATGCTGGATTACCAGGAGAAAAAACATCGACCAGCCGTCAGTACCTGGCAATTGTCCCTCATGGGATCCGAACCCACATCCCAGAGGTGGAGAGCTGTGAAGACAAAGTATGTTTAGGGTTACATTGGCAAAACAAAGGTCGGAAGGATTTCTTTTTAATGTCTTTCACTCTAATAATGACCGGAACCGGAGTCTGAGGTCGAAATCCCGACTTTCTTTTTTCGTAGAAAAGTGGGAAAAATAGGTTCGGTCGGGTAACCCAAAACCCATATTTTTTTCGTGGCCTAATATGTCGGGACATCGTAACCACTTGGCCACCGAAAAAGGGCCTGGTGACACTTTCTAAGAGACGCAAATGTAGAAAACTTACAGTTAAGTCAACAAAATCGAGGATAATTTAGCACCAAATTTTCTCTATTCACTTCTTCCTCCAAAAGTCGCTGATACTTTTAACTATCCTTTAAAGGCCCTCTACGTATACCTTTCCTTAGCAAAATTTAAAGGTTTCTTAAAAAACATAATAAAATATAAGAAACTACATATCGAAGGCCTAAAATGAGGTAACAACACCAAACATATGCAAAATCCCCTGCGTGATATATGATAAGTGTGGAGATTCATTTCGATGTTTTTCCAACTTGCGCAATAATATCAATTTACCATGCAGTATTTAGGACAACGGCGGGAAACATATGACGACCCGCGTTATGAAAAATTATCATTTTATTCATTTTAATCAAAATTTTCAGAAGATGATGATAAGTGTAGTATCAGCAGTTAGTTAATAACTTTTGCGACTATCAATCTCGTTTTACATTCCAATTTTACAAATTGAAAAAAATAGGTAGTGGGACTTTAAGAACGGACAGCAATTATAAATTTCCTTTTCACAGACTTTTTTCTAACTAAATCTTCTTTCATACATTCTTCTCTGCATGTATGTGGAATGACCTTGGTGAAGGGACTAGACCATCCCCTCATTAGCAACTTTTAAAAGATACATATCATGCAATCTCGTGAAAAAAATCCAGCCAATTACAATTTTCTGTGACAGAAATACAAATGTACATGCAAAGTTAAGAAATCCAGAATACGTATTTAAATACAAATGTACGTATTGTAGGGAAATTTGTTCTAAATTCGCTGACGTTACATGTCATCTGACTGAAAAATATATGTATAATCATCAAACAAACATGATCTATATAACTATACATCTCATTTATTATATTTATGATAATTACCAATATCGAGGTCACTATAAGTCGTACACCTCGTATGCTATGAGTCGTACACCCGCCAATCAAAATATCACCTATGAGCCGTACACCACCGATATTTTACATTGCTCCTATAACATTAATAGATGGGGCTGATACGTTGTTTTTTTCTTGTAAATCTACTTTTACTTTTATCTGTTTCTTTTCCAGCATCTGTTCTAACGACAGGTGATTTACGTCGGTACCTCCCTTGGTGTGGTACATGTTTACATATGTCAAGTTGTTTTGCGACACTTCTCGCAAACCATTTATATATCATTGTGTGGCTGATATATTCGGAAACACATATACCAAACGTCACTATCCAAAAACTTTTTAAAATGCAGATAAAAGCGACAAACGTAACTCTGTTCAAATCCTTATTTTCTCACTCTCACTTCAGGGGGTACCTAGTTCCTGTGTCATTACCACACTGTGGTAATACAGACAAATATTGATTAATGGTGAATTAAACATTCTACGATATTCTACACATATCAGTGGCATACAATTATTGTTCATTCTTCTCTGTATGTAGGTATAAAGAATTAAAATATCAGGCAATGTGAGCTACATTTTATTCTTGATTAAATCAAGTGTTCTACGTAAACTTTGTATTTAACTGTATATTTATGGGGACATGGCTATGTGTAAAACGATACAAAGAATATTTCGGCCATAGTAATGATCGAGCTATAGCAGTTCGAGGTATCAAGTTTCACCAAACCAATATGTTTATGTTTGAGGAAAAAATAACCTGGATATTTGCACATACATCTCATACATCTTAATACATTTATAGAGAATAATATAATTAATATTATACGTTTACTTGTAATTAAATCTGTTCTTATTGTTGGCTTATAAAACTTTATTGGAATTGTTATATATGCGTGGCTCACCTTGTAGCTGGAACCCTTGCTTCTGCCTGTGACATCTGTACTTTAGTTCCCAATGCTCTGATCCTAGAATAATACATAATACGTCTTAATTATTAAATTCCATCAGCACAACATCGGACACTACCGTTATTGTTGATTAGCCTGTGCATCTTTATATTTAGCCTTTTGAATTAAACATTTGAAACGTAATGTGCGTAGTATTTCATATATGGATGGAATTCAGTTTTTGTCAATCGATTTACTATAAACATTTGAGAATATTTGGATGTTGATGTCAGCTTAGGGAGTAACAGAATACGTTTGTATTACAATATTATCCTGTGATAATAGAACGACTATCAGCTTATTGAAACAAATATAAGCTTTATGTTGTTTAACGGGTCGAGGGAAATTTATTTTGCTACATTTGCAGAAATAATTGCTACATTATCATACCATATATCACCTCTCCAAAATGACATCAGCTTAAATATTAATAGTAGATTTGCAATATGTTTGTCATGGTAACCTCGATAAATTGATGTTAGATACAATGAAGAGGCATCTCTGCTTGATCTGCCATGAACACATCATGGATATAATTTATATATACTAAACTTTTATGTCATTTATTATCAAAATGTTACTAATAAAGCAATATTATTGTAATTATTGTATTAACGTTATATATAATTAAGGTGATTTTAACGTAACATATATACCTCTGTTTGGTTAAACATTTTGGTGCTTTAGTAAAATCGAATTATGTACGCTGGTATAGCAAGACGTCATTATTGAAGATTCTATAAGGACGGTATAACAGCATATGGACCGAACCAAAAGGTCCTTATATTTTATATTAGATAATTATGTTTCTTTAACAAAAGTCAAAATGATTATCTGATGTACGTGCTAATTGTAGGGGACCAATGGTCAGATGACGGTACCACTTGTGCAACATTCATAAGCGCAATTTCGACACAACGTGTCTTTATATATCTTTATATATCGAACATCACGTGATCATCTTTCTACAATAGGAATAGTGATAATCATAGCATATTCATTCTTAACATATACCGTGTAAATGTCTTACATTAAACATTCAAAGTGGAGGCTGATGTAATCAAATATATAAGAAAGTTATTGTTAAATAAATTTATTTCTGTAACACTCTACATATTTTAGAAACAAATTTCTAGCAGATCACTTTATATAAGTAACTTTTTGGATAGTTTGTGCAATTGCATACAAGGTGTAAACATATACAGAAATGTATACATTTGTCATATATGTACATTTTCACTTGGACCACCTGTGTACATTTGTATGGATGTATTTTGATGTTAACATTCTATCAATATAAGAAATTTATTTCAAAATGTAAATGTTTAAAACTTAAATATAAAAAGAAAAAGAGGTTCATGATTCTAAACGGTCGTTTTACTTGACGCTGTGAGCTCCTGATAAATTTGTGAATTTACGTAAACCAAACCAATTATTGTAAACTTATAAAAAAATAAACTTATATAAAAAAAAAAAAACTTGGTAGCCCATCCTCTTTGCATAATACAGTCGAAATGTCACAATCAAATTCCTTTCGGTTATTAAAAAAGAAGTCGACGGACGGAACATGAAGACTATAGGTCACCCATACATTCGGGTCAGATAACCTAAAATCTCATTACAGAGATTTTAACATAATTCAACATATTAAACACATTGTACTTGTAAAATGATACACATACCTATTACCTTCTCTCTTCTCGATTTGAAGAGTCCCGAGAAGACTTTCCAGATCATTTAGAGCCTTCTCACTTGCTTTGAATGACACCTCCTGGATGTTAGCTGGGTATTCGACGTCTTCATACTGCTTCGATAATCCTGTTTTAGCTACATTTACAATGTCCGCATTGCAATTATCTGACAGACACCTCTCAAGTGCAGTCAGGTCAGCCTCCACCTCGGTTATCCTTGCCAAAAGTCCTTTGCGGTATTGTTCCAATCCCTGGCGAGTGGACTTTCTAATTTGGTTACATTTTTGCTTGAAATCGATAACCAACTGTTTTGTCTTATTGATAATTTTCTCGCCTCTGTCCTCGATGGATTTGTTCAAAGTTGCTGTAAATGGATCGAATCCCTTTAGCTCTTCTTCAACCTTCTTGGCCTCCGTCCGTAAAGGAACAAGGACATTATTCCTGGTGTCCGACTTAGCATCTATTATTCGTGTTTTTTAATGCTTCAACGTGATCGTCCAATAAAGCAATGTCATGTCTGAAGTGATCACCAGTATTTGTAATGCATCTTTTACAGACAGGCGCTTCATTACATCCGACTTCAAGACAGATGAACATGGCATCCACTGTCGAATGACTTTGACAGCGGATTCCAGTGGACACTTGGCCTTGGCCTTTAGACATGCTATTTCTAAAATCTGTAATTACAAAAGAGTGTCCTTTATTAGCAATTTGGATGGCCGTGACATTAATGATATTACGTAATAAAATGGAAAATAAAATCTTTCATAAAAGGTATCGAAGTAAATTGCTGGAACATATCACACAATTATCACACATAATTTGGATTTCGATCTCGAATGTCACAAACGATATACATGTAGATTCAATATATATCAAGAATATAATCAAGCCTAAAAGAATGTCAAATTCTTCTGAAATATACATATGATAAATTGATGATTGATGTTAAAATTTACCAACTATTCACACAAGTTTAAAGCACTTTGATTGTATTAATAATTATTTGTGATACCACAATTTTTCAAATAACAAGTTTATTAAAAATTAAGCCATACAGCCGTTTTCTGATTCTGAGTAGATAGGAAGGGAGACGTTTCATCAGATTGGAAAACGGTAACGATGATGCTTGTCTTGGTTTGCCTATATTTTATCTAGTTAATGTAGTTTTATAAATTATTTCATTTTGTTGCAAATTGAATATCAATTACACATCATTGTTTACCGGCCCTGTCCTAAAAAGTATCGCATTGGTTACGACACTTGTTTATCGAACCACGCTAAAAGTTCCATGACAAATAAGGGTACGTTATAAAAGTAAATATAATAAAATGTAGTTTAAGATTGATCTTTAAGACATGGAATGGTTTATCATGTCTATTGAAATACGTTTGTAGGTCAGATACATGTGCACACGTATGTTTACCGAGTCTAATTAATTTCCTGGTTACCTAAGTTGTGTGTTAACTTGTTTTGTACAGTTATTATAACGTTAATGTAAACGATGCATTATGTTCCAATCGTCAAGGCGTTTACTTAATTAGAATAGTTTAATTCCATTCAGATATGATGCTGAATAATCGCGATTGGGTATTTCCAATATGTTTACCGCGCCTAAATTTTATTTATTTATTTGTAATGCATTACAGTATACTGTATTGTGATACTGATATGTGTCTGTTTAATGTTGTTCATGGTATTATGAATGGTTAATGACAAACGTCTATTAATAAATCCAGATTTGTAGATCACGTACACAGTACATATGTGAACTGAGTTTTACTTCCCTGGTAGTCAATATTATGATTATATGTTAATTTCCAGTCTTAAAATGTATCATAAGTTCAATGTTTCGATCAATAATTTCTTGATCCAACTTATGCATAAACAAATTTCACTTACCTCAGATATGACACTAGGTAATCTCCAATTATTAACCCTCTTGGTTCACTGTATTAACCTCCACGTCTACTGTTTACTGGCGAGTTTACACTTATCTACATAACAGTACACCGATCGCCGCGGCCTTTTAAGTATGGCCAATTATTTGTTCAGTGCACGCCATCTATTCGGGTTAGGTTTAAATTCCCATTCCGTTATCTTTATTAAAGCTGTCACACAGCTTTGTATGATTGTACATGTATAGCTGTGGTGGCCGTTTGTACACATATTATAATTGTATGTGGGCCAAGTGTGTGATCGGTACCGTTACATGCTTGCATTTGGGTATGTATACAATCGGATTTTTATCAAAGCTGTCATACACTTGTTGATTAATAAATCAAACATATCGAAATATTAATTCATGAAGGTATGCCATGTCAATGGAACCAAGACTGAAATACACATGCAATAAACGTGCTAGAAAAATATGCATGTTTTTACATAAAGGACTTTCTGCATAAATCGTATATTGTATATAAGTTCAGAAAGTTTAAAAGGCCTTTAAAAATCGTACTGTTTGTTATAGCAAAAACATTAGTGGATATGTAATACATTTGAGGGACCTATACTGTCAATTTCCCGTTTTCCATTTCAAAACAAGTTCGCGAAGATAATTATTCGCGAATATATCACTTTCAAAGACTATTCTTATCAATATTGAAGATGTAGATATTAATTCGCGGATTTAAAACTTGGATTGCAAATTTGCAAATTTACAAACGACTAAAATGTAGTTTTACAGTATACCCTTTAATGCGTTATTTTATTATGATTTCGTTATAAGTTTTTCACTGCATGGGACTATGACCGTATTACTGTAGTATTACAGACAATCCACCGCCATCAATAATTAATGTAAGCCAAGCTGTTGATATGTATCATTTTCTTTATTCATCCAGATTTACATAACCGAAGTCACATAACCTTGAATACGGTATTTAATGCCAGGGAGGTGCATTGTAATAACAATTCAGTTTGTTTTTTGTTGTGCATGATATGATATTAGAAAATGACCACCGTGATATATGTCTTTTAATCGTTTCTATAGTCATGGCATTGATCTTCCAATGCTCAAATTATCAATATAAATAATTGTATCAGTCAATATCTTATGTTACAAAATAAATTATATATGCATACAATTACTTTTGTTACTATTGTGTTTACACAAAATAACAATGGACAACATAGCTGTGACGTAGCAGCATTAATCGTCAGTAGATATTATATGTGTTAAGGTGACAATGTACGTTAATAAAAGTTTCCTCTAGCAGCTGTGTTCATTTTCTATATAATATCAATGTCAACGATACATACAGATGTAGTAAGTTAAATATGCCATTACAATTATTCTACAATATACACTGAGACACCTACATCAGATCTCAATATAATTATATCTGTCTTATTTTATTCCCGTATCTTTACGAACGATGTAATTATTGGGTCATATGGTGGCAAATACACAAAATTTTACATCTGATATAGACATACATGTCCTAACGCGAAAGTGCAATAAAAACTATATTCATGTTTGCTTTTTGCACTCGTGGGAATAATAAAAGTTTTCGCCCACTATTTGGAATATTATTATTCATTAAGAAACAAGCTACAGCCCCTATTTATTTTGGCTTTAAATACTATCGTGATTTGAGAATAAATGATATTGGTATTTGTGCATTGTTGCTTACCTATTCGAGTTGCTTCCCTTTGTCCAATCCAACAATTATGTTAGGGATGTTAAAATAATTCTCGAATGACAGAAATGGCAGTCTTTATTATTCTGAAATGTAATTTGTAGTAAAGCCCTACTCGAATTCCTGAATTCGAAGTTTAAGATATTAAGGTTTATCTAGCTTCAGGTTTCCAAGGCTTTGCCGAGATTCTTCGCAGATTGATAAATGTCACTATCTCTTGTTTTGCGATTTATTCGAGAAGGATCGGGTCTCTGTCTTTTGCTGAAATTATAAATGGTCTATAATATTCATTGTTCATCTTAAAGGGACTAAATCGTTTAAAAAATCATGTAATAAAAGATAAAAAGATTTATAGAGCTAAAAATAATTGTAAACGTTGTGTAACTTTGTGTTAATAAACAAAATTTTTAAAAGTTTGTATAACAATTTTGTTCAGAATGGAGAAAAAGTGAAAAGAAATAGAAACGATCTAGTCACTATTTCATATTATATCTTTCGGCGAGTGTAAACAACCCCTATGTGCATGCGCGACGCGTGGAACATTCAAAACATTCGATCGAAGGAAATCTAATCTGTCTAATGGACATATCTGCTATTGACTGAAAAACCCAAAATTTGTCGACTACAGGTTCTTGATTACTGTGTTAATTTAATAAACGTTGAAACGTATGCAGAAGTTTTGTGAAGAGTTTCTAAGTGTAAATAATCCTATACTGTACAGGTTTTTACAGCCATAAAGAAGATTTTTCATTATATTATATGGTTTTATGCTTGCTTCTACCATTTTTTTAGTTTCATTTGTCAAGGATATTAGGTACTAGTCCACTAAACCTGCCAATATTGTTAGGCTTTTTAAGAAATGGCCTAACATATAGACTTTATAACAAGGGAAAAATGGGGAAAAAATTAATAATATAGGCATGTTTAGCGGACTAAAATAGTACGTGTATTCACTTTTATCATTATATCAATATTTGACATTCACCTATACATTGTATATCCTTAGTTATAATGTCTATCCGTTCTAATGGACATTCGCTATATATATATCTAGTTATAGTCTTTATCCGTCTAATGGACATTCCTTATATAGCCAAGCTATAATATATATGCGTCTAATGGAAATTTCCTATGTATCTTAGTTATAGTGTCTATCCGTCTAATGGACTTTCCCCTAAATGTCACTAGTTATATAAACTTTTAACTTATATAAAAAATATCAGCCGATCTATATATCTAAATTTTATGTGTACTTTTACGTTTTCAAAGCAAAAATATACCTTTCATATACATTGTAGACCTATGATATATAAATAATTAACGGGTGAAAATACCTCTCACTTCTTGTAATATTTCGATCAAATACTCTAGAGCTTCATAGAACGTATGCTGTTATACTTGGCAATGTAGAGAAACAGGGGCGTAGGAAGCGGGGGGGTCGGAGGGGGGGGGGCATTTGCCTTCCCGTTTCCCAGGACGGGGGCAAACATGTCTCCCATGTCCCCCCCATTTTCGTCGACTGAAATGTTTTATAATTGCACATTTTGAAAGAAGAAAGGGTCCTCCTGCACATTTTCTGTGAACTAGACTAAACTTGTCAATCAAGGGATTCTACGTACTATTTTAAAAAATTTTCTCTTAAAATATTCATTTGTTTATATGACTTAGCAAGACAATTAATTCATTATTATTTTGTGTGTTAAATCAACAATGTGCCGATGGTGTGAAAGCGGTATGTTCAGATCGAGCAGAGTTGCATAATAATATGACGGCATTCACAATTATCATTTCTAAATGCAGGTAACTTTAAATTAAAAAAAAATCATGTTAAGAACGCTTTTTAAAATCATTAAAATGCATCGTAAAACTCATCACAGCCATTCTAAATAGTAATATCTTTACCCGGGGGAGACCCCCGGACCCCTCTAAAAACACCAAAACTCTCGCGCCTTTAGGCGTTCCCACATTCATCAAAATGCATCGTAAAATTCTAAAATCGTAATAGTTTTCCGGGGGAGACCCTCGGACCCCTCAAAACACCAAATTATCGCGTCTTCGGCGCTCGAAAATTCATCTAAATGCATCGTTTAAACTCATATTTAGCCATTCTAAATCGTAATATTTTTTTCTCGTAGGAGATTCTCGACCCTCCAAACACCGAAATCTCGCGCCTTCAGGCGCTTCCCACATTCATCAAAATGCCATCGTAAAATTCTAAATCGTAATATTTTTCCCAGGGAGACCCGCGGACCCCTCAAACCACCAATTTCTCGCGTCTTCGGCGCTCGCAAAATTCATCAAAATGCATCGTAAAACTCATCTTAGCCAATCTAAATCGTAATATTTTTTCTCGTGGGAGATTCTCGGCCCCCCACAAACACCAAAATATCGCACCTTCGACGCTCGCATGGCAATTTTGCGTATTCATTAGTTTCCTTTTTATCGACGCCCACTGTCTATAAATGTGTACTAGGATTCTACTTAACGATATATGAAAAAAAGTTTTTATAAAGGATATATTTTTGATGACATTTGCCCCCCCCCCTCCATCTTCTCACGCCACTGAGATACGCTGTAAATATATCGGCTATTACGCTTAATCAGGCCAATGCAACCGATAAATTATAAGTTGCCTCTTAGTGGTGTTATTACATCTATATCCATTAGCCGGATGAGATTTTCAGCGACCTCGATTTCGAACTCAAAGATGCACTCGGTTCTTTCCGTTGTAAACAGTCAATGCCGACAGATACAATTTGGCTTGTTGTGTTTAGCGATATTTTAACGTTGATAAACATTGCCAATAGTTCAAATTAAATGTTGTAATTTTGAAAACTTTCTAATTTCAGGTATTAAAACGTTCGTAGGAAGTCAAAAACCTTAAGAAATCTATGTAAATCTAATGATTTAGTAACTTAACGAGTGGAAAGACTGGTTTCGTCTGTTATCAGCATAATATGACATGTTGAGCTCTTCAGTGTTATGAGTCTCCAAAAACAAAACATAACAATGATTTACACAATCCTATTTATTCAAATTAAGAATTTCAAGTTTTGAAATGATATTTTTCTTAATGGAATTGATTTTAAAAGTGTTTTTTTTAGAACAATGTAACCATGATAATATAAAGTGTTATTTTCAGGAAGTATGACCCACTTTTCTATATTTCCATATTTCAATGTAACAAGTTTTATACTGATTATTGTCAAATTATCGGTAAACGAAGCAATTTCAAGCGACCCAAATGTAAATTTTAATAATTTTTTTTTCTATATATTTGTTAGCTGTGCTCTGCAATCCAAGCATGGCAGAAGGTGGAAATGAAGATATACTATCAGCTGATTCAGGGGATCGCACACACAGATTACACTTATAGACATCGTTTGATCGGGTGTCCTATGTGTTTTGATCATTTGCATCATCATAAAGCTTCAGCACTACATTCATACTGCTTCCATCTGCCGGTTGGTGACTGCTTCTGTGGACCAGCAGCAGAAAAAGAGAAGACTGAGCTAACCAGTTTCTTACCAAAACATTTCAAAATGCATCATACAGAAATAAAGCTATGCAACTGTTCTTATTTATGACCAATGTTTCTACAGACATTCGCGCCTTATGTATGATGAAAACGAATTCTAGAATTAACACATGGACATATATTACATACAAACTCTAATCAACATGGTGTTTAGGCAGTTTAATATATGCTGGTCGTTTTCAATTATGTCTGTAATCAGGTTACGTTTTACACTATTACCACATACTAAGCTTTCTCATCTCAAAATCGATTACGTCATAATGGTGATGGAAGTATTTTGTGTAATACGGACACATGATTGCCACTGCCTCCGACAATTCCCAATTATAAATGAGATTAAACTGAGATTAATATAAATCAATACAATATATACAATGTATAAATACAAATTACAATATAAACAAAAAACAAATGAATTTTCGATGATAATTTTTTTAGATTCTGTAAAATGAGGTCAAAATCGACGTCAAACTAAATGTGTATGCAAATGTTGTTTTTGTTGCAGTGGCGTCCTTTCTGCTCTAAGTTCAACCTGTAACATAAACGAAACATATTAAAAATAAAACGAATATTAATATAAAAGGATTTAATAAGACACCAATCAAAAAATGCATATTGACTTGTGTACGTATGACGAAATTGATTCCGAAATTAAGACGCTTCTACATCCAGGTCATTGAAAGTAATTTGTATCGGTTTATCTAACATATTTCGTAATCGATGTGAAATAAATAAAGTTTACATATATCCATTTCTGACGTCATTCTTTCGTGACATTACTCTCGAATAGTGATGACGTTCACAATCAATATTTACCCACAAGTTTAGGACATTTCTGCAATATGCAGGTACAAAAACAGTGAGTATTCAATCAAAATCAGAATATTAGATAGAATTATGATACGGTATATGGTGTAAGATCTAAAGAGCTGAACGTTTTATCCTAAGAACATAAATGAATATTTAGCATATTTTATCATAATTTACAAGCGGCTGGGCACATTATATGTCAACAGCAAGACGTTTTAAACAGTTTTGCAACCTATAGCTAAATTAATCTCGTTACCAGTCGAAATGTATTTATAAAAAGTCTTAACAGAAATAGTGTAAAGGAGAAATTTGCCGTACAATTTTAAAGAGCATGGTATTGCTTACTCAATTTCGCAGTAGAGGCAGGGTATTCCAAATAAACCTAATATTCCCAAGTTATTATAATGATTTCTTGAGAAATGCTAAGTGCCAATATGAATGTTGTGTTTTGACAGAAGATGTGAAGCAAAACGATTAATACCTCTTCTATATTTAAGATACATAGCTATAACGGGGAATGATAACAATACAGAAGAAATGAGACGGGAGAATACATACACAACGTCCACAGAAAGACGCACAATGTTGACGAGCCCCTGATTTCGTATATCTTGTGCAATACATATCCTTGGAATAGGGCTGAGCAGTCTATTGTATCATGACAAGCCCGCCTATTCGATGGTAGGATTGGTACTGGGGGTGTAGGTATTCCGTCACCTACAACATAGAAAAAGGGAATATTTTGTATCAACACATAACCATCATCATCGTCGTCATCATATCCGTCATCATCGTCGTCGTCGTCGTCGTCGTTGTGGTCATCCATCGTCTTCGTCGTCATTATCATCATCGTCGTCGTCATTGTCATCATCATCATCGTCGTCGTTTCTGTCATCATCATCTTCATAATCACCATCGTCGTCGTCGTCATTAGCATCGTCGTTGTTGTCGTCCGTCGTTATCACCAATATCTTCGTCCTCGCCGTCAAAACCCAGTACCGCCATCATTATCAGTATCACTTTGTACATATGTGGCTAATCACTTCTATAAATATTTTTTTTTTGATGAAATGATGAATCAAAGACTACACAGTTTAGAACGGTTCTGGATTATGAAGGATTGCCGATTGTGATTTAGTTTTTTTTTTTTTGAGAATGCTTGTGCGAATCTTTACTGATTATACTAAGTTTCTTCTGATCATCAGTGATTTAAAAAAAGAATAAAAAGAGATAACGAGGTTTCAATACATTTTTGTTACAACTCACCACATATACCACAGAAGCGAGCGCAGTTCTTTAGACGCCCAGGATGAGAAAGACGACTGACAAAACAGCTAATCCATAGGATTCACAGTTGGATTCTACATCAACACATTGATCATCTACAAAGTATTTACGATAAAAATGTCAATGAAATCAGCCTGTTTATGATTTGAGCGTATATTCATGGAATCTATAGTTGGCCTCATCGCTGAAAGTGCATTAAAAATTAAAAAGGCGTAAAACTAGGTCACAATGTAAACAAATATATTCTCACATCGGTCAGAGGTCATCGTGTGACCATGCATCTTCATTGGGAAATGAAGTGATCGGACTTTACTAGTTTCATTGAAGCGGATCAAATTGAAAATGGAAATATTTCGCAATGTTGTAACGGTGTTCATTGAATGAAGACTCTATGTGAGACTTCAATCCTGCAACTAATGCACGATATATTGAACGATAACTACTGTCGGATAAAATTGTGCTTACTCCGTCAATACGGAAATGCTTCCTCCGTCAGTACGCTATGTAAATTTCAGTGGCGTAGGAAGATGAAACGTAATGGGGGGGGGCAAAGGTCCTCAATATTTTGTAAAACCACCCCATCCCGCCGCCCGCACCATACAGGAGGAGATTAATTCAACTCCCAACAATATTATCATTTATGTACATTTTTCATATATTATTTAATTTAATCCTTGTACACATTTATAGACAAGTGGGGTCACTAAAAGGAAATTAACAAAACGCAAATTGGCAAATTGGCGGGTGAGCGTCGAAGGCAATTAGTTTGATGATTTTTGCGAGCGCCCACGAAAGCGCCAGATTTTGGTTGGTGTTTTGCGGTCCGGGGCTCCCCCGGGAAAATATTACGATTTTAGAATAGCCTTAAATTGAGTTTTGATGAATTTGCGAGCGCCACGAAAGCGCGAGATTTTGGTGTTTGGGGGTGGGGATGGGAGTTTCGGGGTCAGCCCCGGAAAAAAAAATCATGATTTAGAATGGCTTAGATGAGTTTTACGATGCATTTTGATGAATTTGTGAGTGCGCCACAAGGCGCGAGAATTAGGTTGTTAGGGGGTACGGGGGTCTCCCCCCGGAAAAAAATACGATTTAGAATGGCTGTGATGATGTTTTACCAGGTACTTTAATGATTATAAAGCGTTCTTAACATGGTAATTTTTCGATTTAAAGCTACCTGCATTTAGAAATGATATATTGTGTCGCCATAACATTATGCAACCCTACTCGATGCTGAATATACCGGCTTCACACCATAGGCACCATTGTTATGTAACATATAAAAAATGAATTAATTGTCTCGATAAAGCACATATAAACAAATTGATCTTTTAAGAGATATTTTTTTTAAATAGTACATAGAATCCCTTGATGGACATTTTTAGTCTAGTTCGTGATGTATTGAATTTTTACTATTTAAGGTTTGATCATTATGTGCTTGAACGTTTTAGGAAATGCGCGCGCAGCGGAAAAAATTTTCTAGAATGAAGTACGAAAAATGTGCAGGAGGACCATTTTTTCTTTCAAATAAACATTTTTAGAAAATTTCAGTCGGCGAAAATGGGCCGGGGGGGGGGCAAAAGGACATGTTTGCCCCACCCGTTCCTGGGGAACGGGGGGCATGTTGCCCCCCACCCCCCTTCCTACGCCCCTGAATTTGTACTTTTTTTCCAGATTGGACGAAACTTTTTCTAACTTGACCCAGAACTTGCAACCTTCGGTGAATGAAACGTCATTCAGTCCCCTTGGTACTCTACACGGAATGTCGAGATGACTCGCCAAAGCCTCGTCATCTCGGTTTTTATCTAAGTCTCGCAGTAAAATAACCCCTGTATTATAATATATTTAGCCATGCATTCCTCTGTTTATTAGCATATCAACTCACCACAATAGATTACAATATTTGGCGCAGTATTTTTTAGCCCATGTCTGGTGATCAGCATCACAGGAGGCAGTTCCCTAACGCTTCACAGTTATGGAATACATCAACACAACCGCCTGGGTGTCGTGTCGGGTTTGTCACTGAACTGATCCGGTGGGAAACCCAGGCACCGTCGTCGTGTCATACGTGACAGTTGTGGCAAGACATGCCATTTCTACCAATAACAATAACAATAGATTTAGTTGGGCATACACAGCCTTCAGCTCACAATACATTGTAACAATATTTGAACATCAACAGATTATATAGTAAACAGATTATATCTATGTATATTTATTTAGAAATATGTAGGTTGTTCAACGAGCCCATAATGCTATGTATAGTACATGGTTTCTTACCTCACTTTATTTGCCTTTTTAGTAAGGATAGCGATATATTTTTGTTTAGTCTTGTTTTAATAAAAGTAAACGTTTTCAAGGTTATTTAAGATAATCATGCTGGTTATTGAGTACACAAGAGAAAACAGCCGCACGACGGGCATCGTGGGTAAAGTGTTAACTTATAAGTACTGATCGACTGAATTATTTATTTCTTTCTTATCGTGATAACTAGATGTGTGAAGTGGGGTGGAAAATCCACTTTGCAACAATTTATGCTAAATGGAACACAATATCACCATTTGTTTTGAAATCAAAAACAAATAGACGTTGATATAGTGATCCGGCAATACTCCATTCTATTGTCTTGTGTTCGACGGCTGTAGTTTATAGGGGGGGCCATTTGTTTCCTTTGGCTCAAGCTTATGTTTAAGTGTATTCTTTTAGACTTTGTGATATTTTGCATTGATACTAAGTGTTTTTCCACATTATTATCATGGGTTTGATATGTTTGAACAATCGATGAAAATTAAGCAATTTTACTGTTTTTTTCGAAAATCAGACATTCAAAACTGGAAAAGCATTTTATTTTCAAATAGTATATATGTTAGTATCATTTTTTCTTTCCAAAATCGTACTCCTGAAACCATTTGAAACGTTAACTATTTGTTACAAAAACTGTTGTTTTCACTCTTCCAGAGTAGATTTTAAAAAAATCTCTGTTTTATACATCTTTTAGAGTCAAGCAAGATCAATTTTAGAACTTGATAGTGACTTTTTCCATGTTACATTTTAAAACAATTGCTAGTTTCCTTGTTATTCTGAGTACCAAAATGAAAATACCTACCTTTGCCTGTTGTAGCTGCTAGGATTAAAGATAAGTACACAGACCTTCATTTCTGAAATAAAAATAAAATTTAAATCCAGATTAACCAGGGAGTTAAACATGATTATATCGTTCTCGTATAAAATATAAATAAATTAAATAAAACATTTTATTATTATTTTCTCAATAGAATAAACAAAAATAAATTTATGTTATACAACGGTCGACAATTTAAAATACAGAACATATTGAAATAAATCTCCAGAAAGAAACGACATTTATATAACGAAAGAAATAAAAATCGATGCTTCTTGTTATTGATGAATTTTGGATTATGAGCTAAAACGTTACTTATTTATTTCAAGCATTATCTTTGTTGATATAATCCCAAAAACAATCAAAGCAGTTGTTTTTTATATAATTTTTCACTAAATAGTGCACGTTTTTTTAGAAGGACTAATTGAAATTTAAACATAAAAAAAAATGTAAAGTGATTGATTCCAGACCAAATAGTTGAAAGTTCCACTCTCTGAATTCAGCTTATTCCGTCATTGAATAACCTTATTACGTTATAGACGGTATTTAGTAGTTTTAATTTCGCTGGTGAAACATTTTCGCGGTTTTGTAAAAAGGAATTTATTTCGCATGTATAAAATTTTACGCTTCATCATATACGAACTGCAACAGTATTTTGACTTTAATCGTTGTTAGAAAAATTTACGCTGATTGATCGCAAATTAAATCAACCGCGAACAATAGCCAGCTATATAGTATGTCAAACTGATCGATGTTGTGTTGTCTATATTCTTAATATTCAAAAGTATATCTTACCTGTATACTACCTGTATACCTTACCCAACAACAACTATTCAATTGAATTGTTTTATTTTAAAGTTTTTTAAACCGTATATTGAAAACAATGCCTTAATTATTTACAAGTTGACTTGTCAACGATTAGCAAAAGGACAAAGCTATGTATTGATAAAATATTTTCATCGTTATGCTAGCTAGAATATATGACAAGCACAGGATTACTTGTTCTAACAAGCACAAAGTTTTCTTTTTGTATGGTATGAAGATACAAATGGCGGTTACAGTACACTAACCACATTTTTGAAATAAATTTCCAAGCATCACACATGCTCCACATCGAAAAAAAAAAAGCATTATTAATGTTATATTTATATGTTCTTTATAACATTTAGACATGCAATTAATGTATCGAATTTAATTTATCACAATATGTCCTTCAAAAACACACTGTTAGTTAATTTATAATCTCATTCTTTGTAAAAATATATCTGCGTTTCATTGTTAATGCACCAAACAGTTGCTTAGTAGGGTTTTAATTCGTGTTGAGCATATTGACTATGTGATAAGAGAACCTCTTGTAATTTAATTGTTTATTATACCAGTGTCATCATTGTTGTAAAACGAATATATGATTTACTGTTATTGACTGCATGAACTCATTTTTGTCCTTTTTTAATACCGTTTTCCAATGTCCTCCACAATTAATTTCAAACTTTCTTTCTTTCAGTTTTTCATTTCTTATCGCGGTACAATATTCTACAAATAGTTTCACCAGCATCCCAACATCTTAATCATTCGAAAATCAATATATAACCTTATCAACATTCAAGCAGCGCGGTCGAACAACATTACGTACACCAATCACAACTTTACACATTAATTTTCACACGTAACCTTAAGTTGTTCTAACAATAATACTCTATTACTTATACAAAAACCTACCTAACTTACAGCTCATTATGTATTACATAGAATAGACTTAAACCTGAAAGATATGATTGGGAACGGAGGATCGTATTTTCCCTGTTGACAATTGTGTTCCTTGGAACATGGCCCAAAATCAATTTCATAGGATATGCTTCTAATGTTTACCGACACTCTTTTTCTGTTCTACTAAATTTCGCGTGTTCCCCAATTATATTTCAAACGTTCCGAGAAGCATTGGACTACCTTCTCTAATATCGAACTTTGATTCGGCAATTCCTATCAAATATAAACTAGTGAAGATGCATATTAGGCGCTACATATTACGCGATATTTACTTGGATAGCGAAATTAGCGAACCTATACAATTCGGACGCGAAAGGCACTTGGGTTAATCATTAACTTCAATGGATTATTTGGTTCAAAACCAAAACATCAACTCTTACCGAAAGTCCTCTTTATCATATACCGATACTATTTCGCGTCGTTAAGGTTTGTGTAAGGCACGCTTATACATCCTTCTATGTTTAGTAATCACTGCAGAAGTCGTGTCTCATCTGTCTTTATGAAGTAAAAGGTGCCAATTAACAGTTCCACAATATGCCTTCGCGTTAGGTATCTATAACTGATAAGAAACTGATAGACATAGTTGTGCTAAGATATGACATGGTTGCTTAATACAATTTGCATATTAATGTATAAACAAGGTTGGGCTTTTCTCAGGGATTGGGATGTTTTTGTGAACAGGTCTGTTGATTTTGGCTAGTTTCAGTTATTTTGTGAACCAAAGCCCCATGAAGAAGATCACCGACTAAGGTCAGAGCATGTACTACGGCAACTGACCTAAGTGGACATCAGCCTTTGTGACCTAGATTTGAAAGGTTAGGTATTAGTAGTATGTTTAACATTTTACCTACATAGTCAACCCGTGATCGCACTTATTTCTTTCTAGATCATAAGTATTATGATAAGGGGTGTTTGTGAATGTCATGGAGCTGTTCCGTGAAATGAACTTGATGCGCATTTAGTAGAATTTTCAACGTCATTGATTCACCAGTATATTTTATTTTCAGATAGGTAATTATTCACAAACATCAATTATATTAATTTTGTAAGTTAAATCGATATTTTTCTGTTGAAATATTTTGTTTATGACCGAACATTCGTTTTGTATAGTAAAACGCTTCTCATTTAAAAAGGATTCTCATTTCAAAATGATTCTCAATTCAAAATGATTCTCAACTCAAAATGCCTTATTTCATAGAAGAAGTTTTAGATTAGTTCCTATATTTGTTTGTCAAATGTTATATGATATCTACGATATTTATAAGTATTTTCATCTATATTTGATTAAAATATTTTAAAGGGACAATTTATTGTCAGACTGCATTAGCATTTGCACATAAACTAGTGTCAAACAAGTTATAATATAAGTTTGAGTATCTGTAATTATTGTTAAAGTTCACTACGGTAACGTTGTGAGAAATTTTACAAACTCCCTACCTGGCCGCCTTTACACAATAGTGGTCAACATCTCGTATGCCGAACCCTGGCATACGGGAATTAAAGCAACTTGTATCTAAAAGTACAAAAATCGCTCTTACTGTAGTGAGTTATACTAGTGCGAATTGGCTGAAACTTGCCTGAAATTATCCCGACATGGTCCCGACAAAGTGTTGTTATTTTTCGGGTCGAGCCGAAATCCAAGATGGCCGCCACAACCGCCATCTTGAAAACACATTTTGAACTTCTTCTCCAATTCTGCTTGTGCAATACCGCTAAAATTTGCCTGAAATTATCGTGACATGGTCCCGATAAAGTGTTGTTAATGTTGATTTTTCGGGTTGATCCGAAATCCAAGATGGCCCCATCACACCATATCTTATTAATTTCCTATATGACTGTTGCCATGATATTCAGATGACCGTTAAGGCCCTTGCACCTCTTGTTAGAAATATAGTCTTGTCAGAAAAAACTGATCTTGTTTGTTATATATTAGTTAGATGAACACGTGTTACAGCTGTTAATATTGTATACAATTCACAGTCAGAAACACAGTAGTCGCACATCATTATGTAGTATAACATAACTGCCTAAATTTCTATCCATAGTATTCTGACAAGTTATAGTGGACACTAGCAACTGTTTGTCGCATTTTAATGCTGAACTAATTTTCATCTATAATATATCCTTATTTTATTTAATTCTTACAGGGACAGTTAGGTCATGAAGAAAATTGGTATCTCGATCGATTAATCTGATACAATGAATGTTTTTGTAGGTGTTATCACTGTGAAATGTCCACTTCAGTGATAAGTGTACACGACACGAAATCTAGCTCGCTCTCCGCCATTACACATTGTTGGGGTTACATTGTAGGCCGAACCGGAATATGCGAAAGTAAAGTATCGTTTGTCTGGCTAGAACTATTCCAATCACTCTGGTATATTTTATCTTTTTAGTTGTACGATGATGTTTGAAAAGTACTTTTTGTTTACAAAAGAGATATAACTAGCAATATAACTGCATGCAGCTATATCTGTTGCATTTGCGAATCTTACCGGAGCCGACTCTATCTTCGGTATAGCGTATACATCCGACCTAGTTAATCGTATAGCTAGACGATCAGGGATTCCAATGTTATCAATCAAGATTCTTAACAATAACGCATTTCACTTTTCATAAGGAATGTACAATAATACTTTTATGGGAAATTTGCTTCATGGTAATGAGAAAATATTTGCATCATCGAATGGTCCCCTTACCAGTATTTCTTAATTTTATTAAAACCAGTTACAAAATAAGATTCGTTTACAATACGTTGTTACCTATTTTCTTATTATTTAAAAACAAAGACATAGGATAGTATGTACAGTCTCATTTGTATTTATCACATAATGCGCCTGTTAGCTAGTAACTTAATCCGCGAAACATGGATGCACCTGTCTCGAGTAATATACCCTGGTGGGATTGTCATTGGCTGGAAATTCCTTGTGACGTCATTACTTGACGTCATTAAACAATTACGTGACGTCAGGTTTCGAGGGTGTCGGTACCTTAAACACATTTTGAAATTAAGATTCTTTGAAATATAATTTGCTGTAGTTATTCGATAAAAAAATCTTAAATTTGTTTTAATATCACATAAGATTTTATAAAATTCGTCTCGCAAAGGCTCACATAAATAAATATTTCTTAGACTCGTTTCAAAAAAGGTCATATGAAACACTCATTTAAGATCCTTTATCTATATATATATATATATATATTATGAATTTATTAGTCATGTGTGAATGGTTAAAATTTTAAAAATGCTTTCATGAGAAATTTTACATTATATTCAATAGAGTTTTTATTATGCTGTTGAGTTAATAGGCCATTGTTCATCATGTGGTGTTCTTAGCATAAAAGGTGACCATCATTAAGTAACATAAAATCCAAACTCAAATTTTATGTTAATTGTGATTTATTTGAAATATAGTCTTATATCGAGAAGTACCGCATTGTCTTCAGAAATTGTGTAGAAAAAAAAAACATTCAGTAAATGTGTCAATTATAACCATGGACATATTTAACAACATTGTGTGAAATCATGCTTACATAATGAAAACAGAAAAGTAATGCTTATGAATGATCAACAAATTATCATAATATCATGATTGGCTATAAATAATAACATTATCGAGCATAAAACATCAAAATTAAATAATAATGGACATTGAAATGATTATTTTACAAATTCGTCGTCTTTGGCGTTTTTTTTTCTTATTTTAGTGGTTTCTTAAGGTTTATCATGGAGCGATATGTTAACACGTTCCTTTTAATTTTCTGTATAGAATTTCTGTCTTCAAAATGTTATAAATTTTGAGCTTATTTCATACGTTAATGAAACGTTTTAGGCAAGAAACTTGCTTATTTATAGATCTAACCGTTGTTTGATTCAAGAAAATCACCAGCAGTTTCCGTAAACGAGACTTGTATTTGACGTTTATTACGAGAAATGCCTTACATGCTCAGTAGGCTCAAATTTATATATTGATGAGTCCTTTATTATCAAATCTTTCCTATCATATAGAGTCTTGCCATATTGTTATGGGACAATTGTTTTGTAGCTCTCGTTTAAGAAATATAAAGTAATCATTAACAATAACGGCACTTTGAAGAATGTTATTGTTGTTTACATGTTTACAAAAACAGCAAGGATTTATAATATTTGCGAGAAAATAAATACACAAATAAATAAAGATTTGTGGCATAACGGTATTTACAGTGTAACCTGCCAATACCCGTCAATGTCTAATCCGGATCACTGTCAATATCAGCTTCATAATGCATCGCATCCCTTCTTAATTGTAGTATATAAACCCATACAATTCAGATACCTGAATATACCGGCCAAATATACTTGCTCCGATGGCATCCAGTTTAGACAAGTTACACTGTAGTATATCAATAAATTAGAATAAATTAACATTTGTAATTACAGTTATTGATTGTACAACTACATACAAGGGTTAGATACGTCTGTAATTGATTGCTCAATATGTCGCATACAAACTTCGTTTAACAAAGTAACCATGCTATGAACATATCTAATGTAACAACACAAACTTATCATCGATAACAATGTATTCTTTCCTTGCATATTGCAGAGTAATCTGCCCTTACAAGTAAGCATTGATTGTTACGTCATGTGTTTTCGACCGCGACGTCATACTTTTCAGAGAAAACGATGCGAGTTTCGCTCACAAAACAATGACGTCACAATGAATACTTTGTAATATGCAAAAACGACTAATTAACAAGTACGGAATTGTCATGGAATATTGTATAACAATAGTAGTATAACAATGATTTAAATGAGCAATATATTTTACATCTAACAGAAAATCACCCAAAGGTAATCGATACAAAAGGAAAAAGTACTTTGTGAAACGGATATCACACATGGATGCACTTCATTAATTTAGGAGTTTATGATATTCCACCGCTGACAGATGGTATTTGTCTCTTTAAAAACAGGTGCAGACGAAGTAGTATTATTCTTCAGTTACAAAAGTTATTTACTTTACACCATTACACCATTGAAAAGTTTGAGCTTCTAATTTTACTTCATGATAAATATATTAAAAATAATCAATTGCGTCCCGAATAAAAATCCGTGACACATCTTATTACATTATTTTGTGATAAACCAAAGCAACATATGCTAAGACAATTTGAAATTAAACAGTTACATATCAAAGGCTCCATTTGCCAATGTGCTAGTTATCTCATTTCATGTTTTATTACCGTAATATTTAATACTGATTTTTTAGGATATCGTCCTTATCTTACTACATATAATTTTAAAATTAAATCTGGCAAGAAGTATTCCTTTCATTGAAAAGTTTGATTCATAAAATTGGTTTTGTATAACAAAGCATCGCGGAGGAAAACACATATTAATCGTATCAATTGTATATCAAAGATTTGTTCGTTGATTTATGTATTGACAAAATAGAATATTATCACAGAATCATACAGGTATATCTAGCTATTTCAATAAAAATAATACAACTATATATGAGGATTAAAACAATACGTTACGATATTGCCATAGTTTATCCATATAGTTTTTTTTGTTCACGTCTTACTACATTTGTGACTGTTCATAACATGTTTTATTTGTTTATTTTGTGTCTTGATAAGGGATTAGATCATCGTTCAAGCAGATTTGATAAATGGCATGTGTTTACTTTTAAACATTACTAATATAAACATTAAATAGATAAACTTAAACAAAGTCCTAAACAAAAAAATGTACTTATTTGATTTCTTCTTCCCTAAGTGCAAGTTAAAAGATAATAACACTTGCATAATAAACACTTGCATAAATACCTAAAGTTTGTTTCAAATTGTCTTGAGCTGACTTGTAAGTATGTAACATATGTAAAATGTTATCTAACCAAATTGATTATCATTATAGTATTGTAAAAATAATTGGCCAAAATATAGACGACCCAGTATCTTTAACATAGGCACCTACCATGGGATATAGTTGAACCTCGCGTACTCGAATTTAATATATATATTAAATAAATATTTCTTGTTTGGTCCCAAACTTGTACTTTTCACGTTAAACTGAACATAATCGATATTTTATATAAGTAAATTCAAATACCCGAATAAATAGAGTGTTATCATGCCCCGATGATATCGAGTGAACGAGGTTAAAGACTCGAATTTATGAACGTTATATATATTAACTCGACGAATTATATTCACAACTCAATTACGTATGAACGTCATTGATTGCAATACATCACATTTAAACATCGTTACATGCAATATTGGTGAACTATATAATGTTAGTCTCTTGTATAAATAATGTTTTCCTTTTTGAAAACATGGAATAGATTATAAAAAAACATGGCTGAAATTCTATGCAATATGTACTCTACAAATAACGCTTCGATTGTTTTCGTCTGGCCAAAAATAATCTTCATTAAGCTATATCACTAATGATCCTGACGCTCGACTATTCGGCCCTGGTCCACTAAAACTAGTCACTACGTTTTTATCAGGCCAGCCCTGATTTGAGTTCGTTCCTTATAGAATTCACAGTAGAGGCAGGCGTCACGGCACTTTGAACACTCCTCGTGATAATGTCCATTTCATCCTCACCATTTGGCACCGACTTGAAAGGTTCTTTATGTTTCTGTCCAACCTTTCCGTTCAATGTTTTCATCTCCATCCCACCGCCGCCACCATTTTTGGCACGTTTCTTTGCTGCTTTCGCCAATTTCCTATCTCGTATAGATGGCAACATTGAGTTTTCTCTCTGCTTATTTCTGTGTCCTCGAATTGATCGTTCGGTTGCAAGATCTCTGTCGTTTCTTCTGCAGCCTGATCGCCATCTTCTGATAATGTAGATTTGCCCTTTCCTGCTCTACTAGCCAAATCTCCGTTTTGAGATTTGGTTGAGGACAGATCTACTGTGCTCCCTTTGGTAGACATTAGGTCCCTAGGATTTTAAGAATGCGGGCTTTGGAATACTGTCTTTGGATTTTTTTACCCCACTAAATCAGCAGTTGGGCGTTTTAGTTCTACCGCTCGGAGTTCTTCCAATGTTTGTTTGCTACAATACAATAAAGGAACAATGAATTTTTCCGTAATAATAAATATAATTATCACGTCGGAAACAATCCATTAAGTATAGACCAATTTTGCGTGTCTTTTTCTCTCCTACACCGAGCTAAAAACCTTTCAATATACATAGCATTTTTAGCATATTATAATAATAACTTAGCATTTGCTAATGACTCACAAAGGCACTGTAACTCCGAAATTTATCAGCATAAACTGATCAGAAGCCAGACTTCTGCTCAGTAAAAACTTAAACTTTTTGTACCAGATCAAACACACCATATATAACAAAATAATATTGAACGAAAACAGTGTTCTCTATATTATTTAAATGTAAGCCAATAATATAATCGTTTTCATCTCTTGGTGTATTAGTTTACTGCGCCGATACGAATAAACTAAGATCCATTCTCCTAGAACTACATTGTTTCTTCCTATCCTTAACAGAATGTCAATTTTTATAAGTGTTTCAATTTTTAAAATCGCTAAGATATATTATCTTACTAAATTGAGTCCGCAACAAGTATAAAAGATTATATCGTACATAATTATTTTTAATATAATACACTTTTCCGTTAATAAACCCACTTAATCCATCACGGTAAAAGTATTCGCCTTTTGTGAGTTATCTTATTGAAACTATCTTATCAACTTACCATCTATTTGGCATAGATATCAGAGCTACCTTGGTCGGCCCGCGCGGGGGTAACGGGCTCCACGTCTGTAGTATGGGTTCGCCCTTATATGACTCCATCTTTAGAGGCTGTGTTTCATTGTACCTGAAACGCAATAAAAATACATTATATATTTATGTTTTCATTTCCAAACCAACCATAATATATCAATTAATACCGAATGAACAGCTATGACAAAAATAACAGTTCAAGGATTGTTTTTTTACATTACATTGTACTGACATTATTGATTATAATACGTTTTGTGATAATTTTAATAACTTTTCCCCACAGTAAAGTTATAATTGATTATGTTATGGATTTAAGACATTATGCCATTTGAGTCATATCTTTCTTTAAAATATTGAATGTATGTGCAAGTAAGGTATATTAACTTACTTGAACCCCGGACATCGTACGATCTGAAATGAAAAAAGGAAAGCACATTAGTTTTACTGTATGATCATATTATTAGAAAAAATATCAAAGCCTTGAATAACATTAATTTCAGCTGAATACAAAGACAGGTTGCAATTAACTAACTAAAAACAAACCCAGGACCCTTAATGTATCAATGTGGTTCAAGCTGAAAACAAATAAAACAAATGAGTCATACAATAGAGTAAATGTAGAGTACTCTAAATAAATCGCGAAGTGGTTTATGTGAGAGTACACTCATATTTTTGTGTTATATCTCCATAACATTATAAAAAATCTTATTCAAATTGTAATCCTAATAATTCAATTTTCGATTTAGAATATCTCTTCTAATACTCAAAATTCATTTCGGGACTCTTCTGTCTATGAAATCATAACGCCCGTCATCTCGGCCAATCAGAAGCAACGGTCACAAACTCGGCGACGTCATTTTTTTTTCCTTTATGGGGCTAATAAAGTTAATTTTTAAGCCAATGAAAATACTCCGTAACAAGCAAAAATTGAATTATTGCATACATATTCCTTATGGTGACTCTAGCAAAGCCAGAATTCATCTTTCTTTGTGCTGAGGTATTCGTGAATATACAATTTTTTTATTTCGCGAATAAGAATTGAAGATTGTCTCTGCGATCTTAAATTCAAACGAAATGCCTGGTTTAACAGTATACTCTCAAATCAATTTAAATGGTATAGTTGTGATAAGCATATATTTTCAATTAATTGTAAAAATAACATGCTTTGAATTGCATAGGCATCCACTGTAAAATAAACAAAACAATGTTAACTGGTATTCATTTGAAATCTACGTTTATTCTTCAGGTACATATAGTTATTACGAAAATTCAGATTTAGAAACGACTATCATGACTCTCACGGCCAAGATGATGCCGAAGCCGATATATAGTAAATTAAGTTTAAATACTGGTATCGTTGTCTGGAATCTCGATCATCGGGCGCCTTCTTCATTCCTGTTTTTGACAGTGGATCCACAGCTGATTTCTTGTCATTTCTTCATTATCTCCAATGTTAGATTATAGCTTGTAGATATAGCTTTTACGTTGAACATTCAGGAAACAGGAACATCCATTCCTACATTCTAGGATATTGATTATCTCCAACCAAACCTTCGTCTCCCTCCTTTCAAATCCTTCCTCACAGTGTAACTCCTATTGAACTGTCAAGTCATCCATAAACACTTCTAGACAAACACAATTCACCTTATTAAATTCCAAGAACACAACCTTAATTCTTCCCATGTGTATAATATGAATTCCTTCTTCAGATCATACAGACATCTGCCATCGCTCTTTACCTTTAGCAAAATGTGATTAAAGTACTTTAATTATAGTGACTACGACTTCTTTGTTGTTTACTTTTTTTCAAGATGTCTGTCAATTTACTTAGCATCTTCTCAGGGCGATTACCTATACTTTTTTAAGGAGGTGGGGTTGTATAACGCGCAGAGCATGTTTCCTGGTGGCACACTCATTAGTCTGCAGGTATCGCTCCCACCTTTGGTCATGTATCGATGTCAACCAGAACTAAAAATTCAAGGTTCCAGATGACCTAATATCTGACTGAGTTAGTTTTCTGTCTATGTGGTTTCCAGTCTTGTCAATTATCTACAGAATTGGTTCACGTTTTAATGCCCATATATATTTTCTTCTTTGAAGGCTTATTCGTTCTCTATACCAGTTTATCCCTAAGTCAGTAATTATATTGGGAATTCTACCTTGGCATGATCAGCTTATATTTGTAAAGCTTTGACATAGCGGTCATCATGACTAACTTCGGGACTTGCTTCGGGTAGATTCTAGTGCCACTACTGGCCAATTTGATAGATCGTACCACTTAGGGGGTCATGTCAGAAGAGGTAAATATGCATGCTTTGGCGGCAACTAAAGCGAGCTTTGAAGGTCCTTTCCTTAAGATGGCGAGTCTCACTCGATTATTATTGGGAGACGTTCAGATTCGAATCGAAACTTATTTCTCTGAACATGTTTATCTGCCGATATTAACTAATAGCGGGGACTGATCTTCCCCTGCATTCCCACATTTTCCAGGGACCGCCCCTCAGTGACCCAAAATTGTTATCCTTGCATTTAGCACTATCTTGTTACAGTGTCTGTGATTATTAGGTGCTAAAATCTCCATTACTAGTGTCCCAAAGTATTCGGAATTAAGTCTATAAAAGTGGTAGTTTCTTGTCTCCTGCTTACCGCTCAGTATACAGGGAGTGGGATGACTGGTTCGCCCGTTGTCCGTTGTCAGTATAATTGACCGGGTGAGGTGTGTTGCTTGGTGCCTTCGGCGGCATGCTTCAGTGATATAGCACTACAAAAAGGGCAAAACAGTTACATTATACAAGAAGACACAACAATGAATATACCGCAGTCTCCCAAAACACGCACCTCACATAACATGCACGCAAAACACCGCATACATGGGAGGCCGTCCTTACATGACATAGCTGTTAAAAGGACGTTAATTGATCAAGCAAACAAACTGTTTTCGGATGCCTGGCTAGAGTGATTATGTTTAGATATTTTCTGATACTGCCTTGTTGTGGTGAGAGATAGTGATGTGGTATCATCCATTTGCATTTAATAGTAGCAGTCATAATAAACCATTTGAAGTATTGACTGCATTCTTGCTTTATCCAAAATTATATTCGTTAGTCGCCATGAAGATTCCCATTCATATGGCAAATACGATCATCCATTCCACATACAAAAATGATATGATCCTCAATTGTTATTGTTTTGTTTGCAATTTGTATCTTTCGGAAACACCTCAGTTTATCTGATATCCTATCTCTCTTCCAAATGACATTAATGAGTCCCCACATTATCTTTTATACTGTTTGGGTACATCTTGCATTTGTAGACATTGCAAGTTATACCAATAGGACATTGTGATGATGTAGTGAAGATCTCCATCAGGATAAGCTATTTCCAATTACATGATATAGCTCTAGTTCGAGGGTTCTTTCAAGAATGACAAATATTGCTATCGTGTAAAATTTTCATTTTAGAACTATAATTATCTTTTTGGCATGAAAATGGGTGTGGGGCATGCTTTCAAGGCTGCCGTACTCTGCAAGAGTTAAAGGTCCGCTACCGGTCCGAAATGATGAAATTGTTAAACGTTTTCTAATGACTGTTGTGAAAATCAATCACAGTGTGTTTATAAGGACGACGTCGGGGATCATAAGCGACCCGCTTTAAGGAAATTAACGTTTGTATTTAATTTATCTATTCAGATTGGTTCAGAGAATAATGGTATGTCAAATATTTGTAGAAGAAGTTAATATCAAGTTTTTACGTAATGTTTCCGAAATTATCAGGCAATTTTGTTAATTCGTGTACCTTTAATTTGATACTGCCGGACATCTTGAGTTTCAGATTGGAGGCCATTTTGAAATTCAAATAGGAATCGAATTATATTTTAGGAAACGTTAAAATATAAATACTCACTGTATTTGCAGGTTGTTTTATTAACTGAAAGTCAGCTAAATCAATTGTGATATTATTATTATATACAGATTTAGGTCAAAGTAGTAAATTGGCGGCCATCTTAGAATACAAAATGGCCTCTTTTTTACATGAAGTTTAACACTACCAGAATGATAGTAGTAATAAAAACAATAAGTATCAATAATATCCGTGTAGACGTTTAAGAGTGTTAACTTGATTTTTACAGATAAATAAAGAAACAACTTGAGCTTATACAGTAATGTTGGATTTCAAAACGGCGGTTATTTTTGAAATCCAACATTGCCGTATAAATCAAAATAATAATCAAATTATTTATGTATCAAACACTTCAAAAGCATGGATACCATCACTTTATTTGCAAGTGTTTATTTGCATAAAGCAAGATTTATCAATTAGATGTATTATATACAGATATACATATAGCTCGCAAAGTTGGTCGATGAATTCTCGACCATCTTGAAATTCAAAATCGCGGTCCTTCTCAATGAAGTTAAACGTCATCAGAATGTTCCTAAGCATCAATAATATTGGTGTATACGTTTAAAGTTTGGGTCTAGCTGGTATAGAACGTAAGATATGGGTCGCAGAAGGTGTGTTTTGGAGGCAATTTTGAAAACCAATATGGCGGCCCGCCAGGGACCGTGAAATTTTTGGGGTCCATTTTTTCCCTGAAACCTGATATATTTTTTATGCTTAGCCGCTCCACTAGTATTTCAACATAATAGAAGGAAAACTAAAAAGGTAATCTAAAAGTATAGGTATAAGTTAGACGACGGCAAAGAAAGAAAACGTAATCCACTCCCACCCCAAATGCGTTTATTGATACTTGTAAAGACAAGTCTGGCGCTACCTTGAATGCCTACGGGTTTGGTTATAACATACACATGTAAAAAACTATTCCATGCTAATAAACGATTAATACCTAGTTTTTTATACTCGTGACATGAAACGTATTTAATATTCGGTCTTATTCGAATTATTCAATGTAATCATATTTTAATTAAGTTTGATTATACCTGTATGTCTGTTAACCTTGGATGTAATCATGTCATTACACCACTGTTATTATTGCCCCAGCATTTTAGTATTTTAAATCGATAAATGTCTTCAAACTATCTCTTTACAATTATAGTAACAAATTATTGTCATAATTGACTATACATATATGTGTATCCTTCTGTCACCGTATACATAGCAGACCGCCCTATATAAGTGGATAAATTTATTCCTTCTTTTAAACGCCGATAATTAATTATATCTAAACTAATACTAACATCATCTGACTTATTACTTACCAAAATTAATATTTTATTTGGTATATTTGTTTCTTTAATAAAACATGTATTATCATTCGTTCATTATCCATTCAAACATATTTAATAACTCATCAGCGTCTTTGAACTCTCTGGCAGTGTTCCATACATATCGTTTTGATGTTTTATTCGAGGAAGTTTGCAATGAAGCAACAGCCTATATACGGTATAAATGTCACTTTGTCTTCACTGTCATGACACCTCTGAGTTATAACAGGCCATGTTTAATGCAGGTCATGGATTGCAGTTTAATTGATGATAGCAAATCACTTCACCTCCATAACACTGCGTTAAAACGCATTGCATTCAAAGAACTCAAAATTGATATATACTATACACCGTATTAAGGATGTCCTGGCGACCTATTCGTGCACATAGATAGTTATTTTCACATACATTTCAATTTAAGGTACCAGGGATTCATTTGGAAATAACTGATGTTATGACTTTGCGCTAGCTCAAAGAGTAGGTAATCACTTGGCATAAACTTAATCAAACGGTATTAAAAATGGGAAATAGTATCAATAACATAATAAAACAACGTGTTTTATTTTAACGTTTGCCATGTGTAAATGTGTCGATCACAGAAAAGGAGAAGAGAAAAACTGTATAATAGCAGACATTTTGTATGGTGTTTTTATTGTTCTGTTTTTGCATTGTTATATATTACACAATATTGTCATATATTTAAACAACCATTGGGAACAGTACTACTATTTCTGTGCGTGTATTCTTTATTCGCTGTCACTGTTATCCCGTTAACGTCGTACATTGTATAATTCGCTGTTAGTGTTTTGTATATTTCGATTAAATGCTCCATTCGAAGGAACTACGCGATTTATATCATACTAGTTGGATACATTTGTATTTCAAAATCAAAAACCAATGAACTATTTCCAGAATACTGGAAGATAAACATGTATTAGCATAATAATTATACTAAAGCCGGTGTGACCATAATTGATATGAAAACACTTCTTAACTTTATCTCAACATTGTGAATGAACAATGTCTAGTACATTAATGGCATGTACGTAAATCCTCCTAAAGCTTAGTTTATAAAGTTGACGGTTTTCATTCATTTGAATTACAAATTAATTTTAAAATTTTAATTAATATGAGTTTCGAATCCTACTATAGAAAACATTTTCGAACATTTTGAAAATGGAAACCTAAGAATTTTTTTAGAATAATATCTTGTTTGATAGGATATTGCCAAGGTCAGACATGTTCATAATTGGATACTAAATTGATTTGTGGAACGTTTTCTAAGAATTACATATAATATGAACTCATTTCTGTTTTCTTAAAGATGCTCCACCGCTGACGAATGGTATTTTTTTACTATCAAAAATAGAAGCAGACGATTTAGTATTTTTCTTCAGTTACAAAAGTTATTTACTTTACACCATTACCACCTTTGAAAAGTTTGAGCTTCTGATTTTACTACAAGTTAAAAATATGAAAAATAATTAATTGCATCCCGAAAAAATTCCTCTGAACTATATCCTATATGGAATGAAGCACTGATTACGAATGCACCAAAGGTAAAATAATTTATTTTATATTATTTTTTGTGTGAACTAGACATATATATACACGATTAACACCAATTATTGTTCAAATAATGAATATCATTTATGCTCTGTCGGCGGTGGAGCATCTTTAACGAACTCAAGCTGATTAAAATACATTAAATAAAAAGGCGCACTAAAATGACTAATAACTGATGTTATACTGGAGTATAGTCGTCCTATTCAGAATAATTTTATAAGTGTATATACTTTACATTAAAGACGTTTTAAACAAATACATTGATGGAACATTACATTAACGTAATTATGATGAATTCAATGAACATAATCGACCTTCCGTAATGGTACGTGACAATAAAAACAATGTGTGATATATAGTAAGTGAAATCCTCCATCAAAGTGAGCTACACGTATAGGGACAAGGTAGACGACGGCATAGATGAAAGCATAACCTACTTCCATATTACATGCTTTTATTTATACTTGACTTGCAAAGACATGTATAGATGCTACAATTGTATAATGATGCACCGATAGAGATATTGCATGACGAAAAGCGTTTTCCCTTTATTACTCATAATTGAAATATGAACCTACCTATTAACAAATTAATAAAAAAAATATTATTTCCTTAAATTACACCGTAACATGGGACTATTAGCAAAAAAGCATCAACACGAATTCATGCGATTTGAATGGAGAGTTGCTGTCTAATGTCTTGATATTACCTGTCTCTATTTACCTTTAGTTTGTGTGACCTAATTCTTACGGTTTTTTTTCTTCTTTTTTTTTCAGGACCTTGTGAGTATAATACTACAGTTACACGGTGATGTATTGAATTATTTTTTTGTGTTTATTCCTGTGTGTTATATTCACCTACCCCCAGAATCTGTCTTAATTCATTCAAATGGACATACATCTGCATCCTACTGGTTTTACCCTGGTATATACATTTTTATATGTGTAAACTATTCTATGCTAATAACGAGTACTACTTCGTTTTCTATACTCATGACATGACCGTATTAACAATGTTAAAAATCAATACAAAAAATTAGCATTCTTCATTCTGACCCATATAAGGTACTTGTCTGCATGTAAACACTAGACATCCGTCCCTCCCTTAATAACAAGCAAAGACATAATACAATGACCATGAAAAATTTATGATTATGTAGATAGTGCCCAATAAAATTTCCCGATATTAAAGCAAACAAATTAGTGGAATATTCCACAAGTCCTATTACTATATTCTTTGCATAAAACTCCAACAATATCTAATATAACATTGGATATTCACACAAAAATATATGTTCCTGATAAAATAAACCAATAAATCAATCCTTGAATGTGACTATCAGAATCACATTGGCACTCTTCATCATCGATTGATATTGGATTGTATGTATAGCACACCGTTAAGGTAGATGTAAAATGAATGAGTTAATGAGACTATTATACTGTGTGGATGTTTTTGTTATCAGACAGAAACATTTTCTTTCTTTTTTTTATTAACATTGCAATGGCTCATATGCTATCAAACCTGGTTTCTATCGTTGAAGTTGTAGCTGTCCTACTGATTAGGTACACTATTTAGGCATCCCCGGATATCTAATTATTAATACACATTATATATTTACTAAATATTGCATAACACCAATTATTAATTATACATAGTGTATCTTACCTATCATGCTTCATCACCGATTGATATTGAATCATATGTATAGCCAACCGTTAAAGTAGATATCAAATCAATCATCTGAACGATTTAATGACACTATTATACTGTGGTTGTTTTTGTTATCAGGCTATTGTATTGTAACGATATCCAGCTTACAGTTTGTTTCAAATGAATGAATTAATTTAAAGTAATTATATCTACTTAATATAATAGTACATAAGAAACAAATAGTTTGTATAGGTGATACGCTTATATATACAGATTTACTCCTCCTAACTCGAGCTGGCATTATTTTTATAAATTGCATGGAACCGACCGTTGGTCCCGTTGTGTTCAATGAAACAAACATTGGATAGCTCGAACCGCTAGTCGTCAAATACCCCTCATTATATTAACAGAAATATATCCCTTTCTATCAAATACACATTAATTATACCAGGCATCTCGATACACAATAGTCGATATGTCATTGATCTACTTGGTTTATCATAATTTTAGTATTTGGCTGAATGACCTGCCTTGGATGGATACCCATTATTCCTCGAACGAATTATTAACTGGTTTCCTTACAGTTCGGCTTAAGAATGTGTCACTGTATTATGTTCGAGTTGAATGCAGACAAATTTATCATTTTTATTAATATATATACCACATCGTACAAATACATTACATGCCGGTGACTATATATACGTTCTTAATCGTTTGAATTATTCGAAAAAAAGTACCTTGTCATTGATTTAATATCGTAAAGACAGAAGTCATTTTACCAACTCTTTTACCTTAACCTTCCAAGCAAATGGCCATTTTTGTAATACGCTTTGAGACGTAATTCAATTTCAATTAAACAATTATACTCAAGTCGCTATTAGTTTACACACTCTGTATAATACGTTTCATTAAATGTAAATAGATATATGAACCTTTTTTATTTCAAATACAATTTAAAAATCATTAATACTTAATGAGAGAGTTTACAACAAATACCTGCGATATCTCAATAAGTTGGGGTCAAAACGCATCAAGTCTGCATCGCAGGAAAGGTTTGACATGGCTGCCACATATAAAAACAGTGTAATGCACGTCTAACAAGTCAATAATTATTATTATTACATGGGTGTTCTAATCTATTAGGTCTATTCACCTCAATAAACGAACGTTTTATTGTAAAATTATGCAAACCTTATATTTCACAATATTCAGTTTTGGTATATGAATTATATGTTATTATTTTTTAAACATTTTTACAGTATTGTATGGTTCAGGAAACCAACCGTTTTAAATAAATATATACAATGCAATATGCATTAATTCTAATCGACTAGACACAGCATTGATATAAATTTAGAAAGATTAATAGATTAAACATCATAAGAAAACACTCTCTTGTTTTTTTCCTGGTATTCATCGAGCAACCAGGAGTATTCTCTGTATATATCACGAAAGGGTGGTATTTTTTTCAAATATATTAGTCTTATGCATGTTTGATCGACAAGACACATACTTAATACAGTTTTAGACTGATTAATACAGTAAACAAAAAATCATAATGTAATCAATAAAATAATCCTGTAATTCCACAAAAAAATCATAGAAAAAGAATAACAGAAAAAAGCTAACCAACCAAACAAAACAAAGTTAGCTGATAGAGTAGATAATGCCATGAATCCGTAACCCACTCCCACTCTTAATAATCCACATGCGTTTAATGATACGTTTAACGACATCTTTGATGGTTAAACAATACGTGCATGATCATTGTTATAACAGAAGAAATAATAATGGGTAATATACTGTATCAGTAAGCTAAATATTCCCAAAATGGCACAACAATTACATCTTAGAAAAGTAAGTGAAAACGGAATTATAAAAAAATGGATGATTGATCTCTGTCAAAATCAGTTCTCGAAGATCATTTAATACACACCGCAGCCAAAAAAATATGTTGAAATACTAGAAAGAGAGATGCCTTTGATAATAAATTGATTATAAATTGAAAGTCAATATAATGAAAACTAAAAAGTTAAAAGGATCAATAAAAACTGATCAATTTAAAATACATAATTATTTTTGTCGATACCATTACTCGATGACCATTAAATACACACCATACCTCAATTTATATGGATAACGGTTCCCCCATAGCATATATAGCACATATTATCTAAAGTTACATGTATCCGCACCAGGTATCGTAAATAGTCTTCTGGAAATCGTATAATGATGCAGTCATATTTCGAGATGATATCATACCTTCGTGCACGAAGATAATTATTTGAACATACATTTCAATTTAAAGTACCATTGATTCATGTCGAAATAGTTTTATATTGTGATATATATTATAAGATAACTAAACAATCAGGTACGTATAATAGTATTTCCTGGATTTATATTTCATTCACGCACTGTTTCATCTCGTTAACGTCGTATACCTCCCTTAAGTGTTTGTATATTTCGTTTTCGTGTTTCATTCGACAGAACTACGTGGTTTATGTCATACTGCTCGGACATTCCATAAACGGAAATCTAAGAATTATTTCCAGAACACTAGCTTATCTTTGGTAGTAACAAGCCACGTATACAATTGAAAACAAAATATCAACATAATATGCTGAGATTATAAGTCATTTGTTATAATTGACAAAAGACACATCTGCGTATTGCAACATTATAAAAATGGACACTAGAACAACTGGTGGTATCTTAGTGAATCCTTTCCAAATTTTAGTTGATACATGTAGACGATTACGTAGGATCCCTCAAACATTCGATTGAATAGTGTTTAATTTATCTGAATATCGAATCCTACTTAGAAAAGTCACATTGGTTGTAAAGAGTGTTGTGTTGTTGTAAATGTAATGTATTACTATTGACTACAATTTGTTTTCACCTATAAACATCGTATAACTCGTCACCAATGTTTCATACATTCCATTTAAAACTGAGACAAATGCGTGAAAATATGACAATATCTCATGATGTTGGATGCATTTCGTTAAGGTAAGATCTTGAATGAAGGATTAAGGATAAAACAAAAACGATCTATCACTATCATAAATGCATCTTTTGTGCCATAATCAATGATGTTTACTGAGCATATTATGACTATAGTGTACGTGTTTGTTACACACAAAATTCTGGTTTGGTATATTTATTAGTGTACGGTATCGTATAACAACGTGGTTAAATTTTAATCACAAACAGGGAGCCGCAAAGCGTGGCATAATCCCCCGCGCTCCACAGTTGGTATATGTGAAAACCCAAATATCAAGCTCAAATTGAGAGTTATTAAGAGGCCGTGCCAATTAGCATCAAGCTTTAGGTGGAAAGTTAGAAAAATAAAAAATCAAAATATATTCTTTAAAGTAACCCCCTTTGGCTAAAAAACAGCTTCTATAAAGAATTAAGTTGTTTGGAAGGTCATTTTTACTGATTGGCATGGAAAAAGCAAGCATTTATAAAAATGAAATTTGTATGAGAACAATATATTTTCATAATATGAAGTATATTTGATTAAAATAAATTATCAACAAACAATCCAAAATTATAGGATGATTGCTATGGTAACAGGAAATAGCCGCATCCCTGACATTCCAAAATTGACGAAAAATGTGTACTTTTTGTTGAAAAATTATGGAAAATCCGTACATTTGCCATGCAATTTATATTACTGAGGATCATCAATGGATGTTTAAGTAATGAAAGAAAAAATGTGTAGAAAAATCAATTTGTTTCCTTATTGGATGACTGAAATTAGGTCATTTTTACACATTTTTAGTAGAAAATAGGGTCATTTCTGTTTGTTATTCTTTCAATATTGTATTTTTTCATTCAAAAAATAAATATCACTGCTGTAAGCTTATTGAGTATGCTTAAAATTAATTAATTATATAAAAAGTGAAATTTTAGGACCATTTGTCATTGGAAATGTTCCTAGCAACATTATTTTTTCCTTAGCAACAGCTTATTATTGCTTATATTTCTACTGTCTCCTCTTTCAAATAGAAATAATTTTATTGTCACTATAATATCTGAACTGTGACATTACTTGACACAAAAAATACAATTAATTCCTTTCATCAAACCATAGAATATATATGTAAATGAATTTGAGGGAAAGGGCAGATATAGAGACAAAACTACATCAATAGAAATTCTTTTGTTCAACTTTTGTTCAGCTTATATAAATAAAAAAGTCATCACACTATAAACATATGCCCTCATCAGTCATCACACTGAAAACTTGTGCCCTCATCAGCCGTCACACAATAAACGTATGCCCTCATCTGTCATCACACTGTAAACTTATGCCCTCATCAATCATCACACTATAAAATTATGCCCTCATCAATCATTACCTTGTAATTACCTTGTAAACATATGCCCTTATCAGTCATCACACTGTAAACTTATGGTCTTATCAGTCATCACACTGTGAACGTATGCCCTTATCAGTCATCACATTGTAAACTTATGCCCTCACCAGTCATCACACTCTAAACCTATGCCCTCATCAATCATCACTCTATAAACTTATGTCCTCATCAGTCATCACACTATAAACTTATGTCCTCATCAGTCATCACACTGTAAACTTAAGCCCTCATCAATCATCACACTATAAACTTATGCCCTCATCAGTCATCACACTGTAAATTTATGCCCTCATCAATCATCACACTATAAACTTATACCCTAAGCTGTCATCACACTATAATATCATGCCCTCATCATTACTGAGACATCAGTCATCAGAGTGTAAATTTATGCCCTCATCACACTATAGCTTTGCTTCTCATCAGTCATAATAATTTGACTGTAAACATACAATTATTACATCAGTCACCACATTACAAACTTGTATGCCATCATTCAACATACCCTTACCACACTGAAATATCTTTATTAAACATCCTTTCACAACATTTGATGTCCTCATTGAAACAAATAAACTAAAATGTTATGTCCATATGGCTTGATAACAGATCTCTGTAGACTAATTTTTGAATGTATCTCTTCCAAACTGAAATTACAACCAACACACTTTAAGCTAATTAATTTCTCTGAATTAATAAGCATCATCTTTGGTCTTTTGATATCGTACACTTCAAGAGTCTGCATAGTGGTTAAGATGTCCTGACATCTTACCACAAGCCCTCTACCTCTTGGAATGGATGCGGGTTCGAATCCCATGTGGGGCAGTTGCCAGGTACTGACTGCTGGTTGGTGTTTTTTTCTCCGGTTAGGCTGGCTTTCCTCCACCAACAAACCTTGCACATCCTTACACGACTCTTGCTATCCAATGGACGGTAAACTAATATTAAGAGTATCCAGCTTCATATCAATTGCTTGGTGAAAGTACGAGTGATAAAATGTCTGCTAGACAGAACTCCATGTATTTTAAGTATAGAACAAGCGCCTTCAATGGTATGTACAATTACTATGGGTCTCGCACTGGTATCTTGTGGAACTATCTTAACTTCATACACCTTGACAATTGGTCCATCGGCAATACCTGATCAACTGAGTCTTTTAATGCAGATGTCATTCTAGAATTAAAATGAAAAAAAAATAATAATAAAATTTACTACTAATTGATTTCTAAAACATAATGTATGTTTGCAAAATTAAATGATACAGATAATTGTGCCATAGGCAGCACAAGTTTCAGAGTCAACATCTTAACAAATTAAGCTTCATAGAATCAGAATTAGAGACAGAAAAGTTTGTACGGATGGTCAGAGGGACACTACATTAAAAACACACACACACACATATGTACACATGTGTGTATGTTTTATGGTGGAATGATATGAATTGCAGTAAAACATCCGATGATTCGATTCATCCGGGTTTTACTGTTAAAGAAACATTGACACTTAAGTAATATAGACTGTACCGACTGTTTCCAGGTTGGTGTTTTACACACATATTGGTTTAAGCACTGGGGTGTCAGTCTTTTGTATCGTTATCTTAGATATTCAAAATGTCACAATATGAGATATTCTTGTTTAGATTCTTGTTTAGAGAACAATCTGTAACCTATATTGTTAGTATTAGAGTACTTGAAATCATTTCTGTTTTATCTGACTATACATAAAAATAATTTTATATACCGGTATGTAAATGTTTCTACATAATACATGATATAGTGCATTTATATAGAGTCTACATAAGAAATAATTTCTGCACCACTAAAAAAATACAATAATAAATAGCTGTACAGCACTAAAATGACATACAGAAACTGAGAAGCAGAAAAAGAATATCCAACAATCATTCATTCAAGATTTAATAAGTTACTTACAGTTACAAAATATTGCCTGTTTTCATGTATATTTATAATAACTTTTACACCTAGATTATTCTAGATAATATGAAATAGTCAGTTTCTTCAAAATTGTTATCAATTTATCTTTACCATATGGTTATGATCAGTGATGGATCCAGAAGGGTTGAAAAAAGTTTTGACAATCATGCGACCGCCCCCTCCACCCACACCCACCCCTACCCCCACCGGACTTGTCTTTGATTCTGGCACTGGTTAATGTACTCAATCAAACTATATATAGCTATAAGGTTATGTTATGACAATAAGTATTTCAATCAAGTACAACATACAACTGTTAGGCCTACTAACAAGAATGGCACCGGCAATAGAATAGAAAATATGAAGTGATTTCTGTTGGAATTCATTTAATTTGTGCCTCATTAAAACATTTGTATAATAAAAAAAACTTACCAAAAGTAATTCTGTCACTTCTTCTCCATTCCTACACACATATTAAGGCCAAAAAATAGTTAGCAGCAGGCTTGAAAACATGCTGTTCTGTAAATATATCGCCTTTTGTTGTTTCATGAATGGAGAGTTCCAGGCAAGGGAGGTAATTATATACTCAATCACTGGTAAGGGAGATAATCAAAATGCTAAATTATGCCAAATTTCAGGAAATTCACAGGAAAAGTATATAATTTATTCTTTCAATTTTATGGATGTTTGGATTTTGAGAAATTTTTCATAACTTTTAGCAACATTTCAACATATTTTAACCAACATTTTGGGGGTTTCCGGCCTCTTGGATCTAAAGAAAATTATGAAAACATATTTTTTGTTATTTTTTCACATGCCTATATGAATTTAATCAATCTAAAATGTTGTGCATTATGAAACATGGCATAAATATTAAGATATTTCGTTATTTTTAGATGAATGCATTTTTTCACATATATAATTGTATATACCCCCGGTTGCCATGGATACACAGAATATTTTTTTCATATCAACCAACTTTTTATGATTAGTTCTTTATATGTAACAAATAAACAAACAATCATCAACTTCTGTGATTTTCACACTTTCCACTAATATAGTATACGAAGTTCGATGCTTATTGGCACGGTCTCTTAATTTACATGTATAACTTTAAGTTCGGCATATTCTTTATAGGTATACTTACAATACGCGGTATACGTATACGCATACGAATACGGGACGTATTTGACTTTACTTTATATTTCGAAATTAAATCAAGTACAAGATATCAACCCGGGTCAAGAACTTCATATTTGTACATGCGTGAATAAAAGTGCACGCGTGGAAAAAGTATCAAATGTTTTAACACGTCATTTTTGATCGATCAACAGACCTTTGGCTCTATAATTATACGGACATTTTTATATATTTGTAACACTGTGTCGAAAATCAGCCTCGAAAGATGTAGGAAGTAAAGAATTTTATAGAATGTATGTTAAACATTACGTATATGATCGATCCCAGTCAAATACGTCTCCGTATCAGTATGCGTATACGTATACCGCTTATTGTAAGTATCCCTAATAATTGTTTTTAAAGTCTTGTTCTTCCTTTTGGAAGTAGACGTGTATTTCAGTGAACCTATTCTAAGTCCACAAATAGTTTTAAACCAAAAAAAGTATAATAAAACGCTGAAATATTTGATATTTGATACCGAATGTATATCAACAAATTTAGGTCAAAATATATAGGAAACTTTGTATCAACATTGCATATCTTGAGTCAAATACAAAAAATGAATCAGTGTTATACTTATTTACATTTAAGCATTGATTGACTAAAAAGAAATGTTTGCAAAGTGTGTGAATCAGCAATAAGATTAACAAATCTTTTTTTTTTGCATAAACATCCATACTTATAATTAATTTTATAATCTATTTGATAAAATGAAGTATTTTTTAATGTAACATTATAGTTGTTTTTCAAGGGATTTTTTTTCCGAATCAATGCAACACGTCAATGTCTCTATTGTGACGTCACGATAACGTCGGTGTTTCGCGCCATTCTCGATTTTTTTTCTTAGTGGTATGCAAAAAAATATTGGCCAATCAGAAAGCCAGTTTTGGTATGAAAACAAAGAAAAAAATAATTATATGTACTATACCTGAAATAAGTGCCGTAATTGTCATACCCAAAAATGAAGAATAACTTTCTACTAGTTATCCACCACCTGAGGTTGCCAAATATTTGAGAATAACAACACTCACAATACATACGTTTTAATTTTAGTACTATAAATAGGAGAAGAGAATGATTTTCGGCAGTACTGCCAAAAACATTTCCTGCCTAAATGATTATGTTTACATCCACAGTGCAGTGAAATGAGTATACATGATCAGACCATGATACCAAGGTGTGACCTATAATTTCATTTAACATTTCTGTAGTGATATCAGTAATGATAAAGTGCGTTTTGTTAATTTTTACTACGTTTAAATGTGTCAATCGTGTTCTATATTACACAATATTGTCATATATAAAAATAACCCTCTGTAGTAGTGTTAATATCTCCATGGATTCAATCTTCATCCACTGTCAGTGTTATCTCGTTAACATCGTACATCGTATAACGCGCTGTTAGTGTTTTGTATATTTCGATTTAATGTTCCCTTTGAAGGAACTACGCGATTTATGTCATACTAGTCGGATGCTTCAAAAAAACAAAAACCTAAGAACTATTTCCAGAACACTGGTAGATAAACATGTATTAGCATATTGATTATACTAAAGACAGCTACCATTGTTGATATAAAAAAACGCTTGACAAATCGATTGTGGATTGAACAGTGTCAAGTACATCAATGGCATCTAAGTGAATCCCCCCAAAATTAAGTTTGTACGGTAGACGATTACATAGGATCCCCAAAAACACTCTTTTTAATTATGTTTTAATTGATGTCAGTATCGAATCCTACTTGTTAAAACTACATTATAATATGTAATACCAAAGAAAAGATTCGAACATTTTGAAAATGAAAACTTAGGAATTATTTTATAACAATATCTCGTTTGATAGGATATTAACAAGGTCAGACACGTTCCTAAATTCTTCATACTGAATTGATTTGTGAAACGTTTTCTAAGAATTATATAGATAATTTGAACTCACTTTTGTTTTTTTTTTCAAGCTGATTGAAATACATCGAATAAAAGACACATTAAAAAGACCAATAACGGATTTTATACTGGAGTATAGTCCTATTCATTATGATTTTTAATGATACATACTTTACATTAGTTTCAAAGGAAAAAATGATAAACATATTAACATAATTATGCTGAATTCGATGAACATAATCGACCTTCCGTAATGTTACATGACAATAAAACCAATGTACGTATTACAACATAATAGAAAGGTAATTAGTACGCTTGTCCAATGCTATATAGTAAGTGAAATCCACCACCTAAGTGAGGTATAGGTGAAGGGATAAGGTAGACGACAGCATAGATGAAAGCGTAACCCACTCCCTCCTCACATGCGTGTATTGATACCTGTAAAGACATTATGGGGCTACATTGGATACTATAATAATGCACTGTTAGATTTATTGCATGACGTAAAGCGTTTCCTCTTTATTACATATAATTGAAATATGATACTGCCTAGTAATACATTCCTAAAATGATATCGTAAAATGAGGTATAAGCAAAATGCATGTAGCAAAAACACGTATTCATACGATTAGCATAGAAAGTAGTAGTGTTTAATGTCTGGGTATTACGTGTCTATTTACCTTTATTGTGTGTGACCTAACTAATTACGAATAATAGTTTGTTGTTGGAAAACATTTTGCTGAGTCAAGCCAAATATGAAAAAAATGCTAAAAATACCATTTTTGGGCTTTCAAACTTGGATTATTTGGTCCTGACATGTATTTGTTGTCCTATCCTGGTCATTTTGATACCTAATTTGTCTACTTCGGTTAAAAAATGTCAATGTTAATGACTATTTTTCAAGTTTTAGTGAAATTCGAGATGGCGGCCAACTTGATGACGTCAAAATCGGAAGTTCTATGCAATGTTAACATTGCTTTTTGTTGTTGTTTTTATTGATTGATAAGAGGTCATTTTGATACATCATTTGTCTAATTGGATTTTAAAATATCCATGTTAAAACTATTTTTCACTTTTCAATGAAATTCGAGATGGCGGCCAGCTTGATGACGTCAAAATCGGAAGTTCTATGCAATGTTAACATTGCTTTTTGTTGTTGTTTTTATTGTGTGATAAGAGGTCATTTTGATACATCATTATTCTCCTAATGGCATTACACCACTGTCATTATGGCGCCAGTACTTTAGTATTTTAAATTAGTTGATGTCTGCAAACTATCGTGTTACAATTATAGTAACAAACATAATTGACTATAAATATATGTGTGTCCATCTGTCACCGTATACATAGCAGACCGATCTTTTAAACGCCGAACATTAATTATGCTTAAACTAATTTGCGTACGTTATGTGACTTACTACTTAACAAAACAACTTTTTTATTTGGTGTATTTTTTGTCTTTAAGTAAACATGTATTATCCTCAGTTCATTATCCATCTACAAATATATATTAACTCATCAGCGTCTTGGAACTTGGTGTTTTATTCGAGGCAGTTTGCAATAGAAATAACAGCCTATATCCGATATAAATGTCACTTTGTCTTCAATATCATGGTATCTCTGACTTCTGAAAGCTCATGTGTAATGTAGCTCATGCATTTCAGTTTAATTGATAATGCCAAAGCTCTTCGCCGTCATATCATTGCGTTAAAAGCGCATTACATTCAAAGAAGTCAATGTTGATGTATACCATTGATCGCATTGATGATGATTTGGCGAATAATCAACATGTCCTATCGCAAAGCTGTCGTTTGAAAGTATCGTATTGACCTTTATTCTATTATGCTACACATATTAGCACAAACTAATTATTTAGACATTAATACACAGACTACATTCATAAAACAACCGCAAATATAAAATACTGTTAATCTGAATTTATTTAAAGCTTCTTCATCGAAAAAGTATTATCAATGGAAGAATGGCCGTAGTATGACCAGAGCCCAGTAACAACCGGTAGCCAAAGAACCGAGCATACCGGTGTCTCCCACGGTACCACGAGAGACCTGTTCCCACATCACTCTCGGTTTCCCTTAAGGATCCGCCCTTTTCCCTTTATAACAAACAGTGACATAACACAATGACCATAAAAAGCTTAAAATTATATGAATACTTCCCAATATAATGTCCCGATATTAAAGCAAACAAATTAGTGTAATATTCCACAAGTCCAATTTATTTTTTTTTGTATAAAAATCCAAAGGTATAACATTGGATATTCACACAGAAGTATTTGTTTCTGATTAAATACATGTCAATAAAGAACTAAAAACTTTTAAATCAAACTGGAATGTGACCATTTGAATCACATTGACGCTGTTAAGACTTAAAATGTTCCATCACAAACCAAGATCACTGTATTGACAGTTCACATATCTAATACGCGTGTCTGGCCTGGTAATATTTTTACATAAAACAATTGCACAACGATACACTCTTGAGTTCGCAGGGATGTATACCGTGCAGAAATAGACCAGGGACCAGTATTTCACGTCTGTTCTTGATCCGAGAAATATACAAGACATCCTGGCTGCATACAGGTTTAAAAATTAGGCAGGGAGGGTGATTTGGTTTTCAGCATGTCTTCTTTTGTCGTTGTCATACATGTGTTATATTTTCTTTCCTCACAATGACATTGATTCGATGCCGTTGCACTTATATGTTACTTACTAGATTATTGTACAACATATATTCAAACAAATACAAATATCGAGCATACTTTCTGTGTTATATATATATATGAGTTTTAATGTCATACTGCTTATTGCATGAGCGTTGTTAGTATTCAAACTTGTTCCCTTATTTTGGATATAATTGAATAACCCTTGAACAACATTGAACTGAGCATGAACTATTATTTCTAATTTCCCAAAAAAAGAAATTATTTTATTGCAAAATGTCTGAATTTCAATTCATTTTACATGTATGCTATAAAACATTGGATATTACCATGACATTACACCACGGTTGACATCCATGCAAATTTGAAATCAATGCACGTATTTTTTGTGTGCACGTTTAAAGCCAGTGAAATTAGTCTCCATCCACAAATAGTTTAAAATAAGAAATGTATATTAAACCGCTGGAAGTATTTCATATTTCTGCTATTATAGTAGTTGTATTCGGCAGTGCTTTGTAGTTAAGTAATAATATTAGGGAATTTAATAAACGAAACCCTAAGAACTGTTTTAACAACCAGCTTGGCGTGAGTTTGGGAGTAAACAGGGCTTTGAGATATTGATAATGGAGTATGTTGGCACTACTGCACGTTTAAAGCCAACGAACATATTTTTGTCTTTTTTTTATTTTGGGTTAAGTAGGTTGTTTTGAAATCTTGTCCTTTTCTAGAAGTAGCAGGCAGTGTACATGTATTTCAATTTCCACACACATTTTTAAACCATAAAAGTGTAATAAATCGCTATAAGTATTTTATTATTTTGGCTTACTATCATAATTGTTTTATTCAACAGTACTCTGTAGTTAAGTAAGAGTTTTGGCAAACCTAAAAAAAAGTCCTTAAAAAGAAGTATTTTAACAACTAGCTTGGCGTGAATTTGGGAGTAAACACTTCTGAAATATAGGTAACGGGTTAACTTGTTTAATATTTCTAAATATGATTAAATACATAATGTTTAATGTCTGCTGTAGTATTCGACGTCTTTGCTGGTTAAACAATAAGTACAAGACTATTGTTATAGTAATGGGTAATGTACAGTATCATTAAGCTAAATATTGACAATTTGGCACACCAATTACATTAACCAAAGGGTAAATGAAAACGGAAATATTAAAAAATGCATGATTAACCTATATCGAAATCAATTCTCAATCTCAATTGAATACACACTGAGATGTCCTTGCTCATTTATAAATTAAAACTCAACAGAATGCCAATAAAACAATTAAAAGGAGCAATAAAACTTGATTAACTTAAAATACATAATTCAATGTTGTCGATACCATTACTCGATGACCGTGAAATACAGAACACAGCCCAAAATGAATAGGGTATTAGAAAAAGAAAATATACCTATAATAAACTGAAACTTAGTAGAATAAAAACTAATAATATGGTCTTTCAGCAAAATTATTAAAACATAAAATGGGAGACGTTTATATAGATACTTGTGTTTTCGTTTACCAAATTTACACCTATTGTGTAAAATGAAATCGATTTTAGAAATTACCAAATCTATAACAATAACCATTGGTGATTAACCAGTGTATTAGGTAAACACGTGACAATAATTTGATCACTGTGGTAAGATTTAAACGATACATCGATAAACCATTGATATGGAATGGGAAACACACCAGTTATATACAACGTGTATCAATAAATCTGGGTAAAAAATTATGAAGTACATGTATGTAATGTAGGAAAATATATCAACATTTCATGTCTATGCACTAGAGTCAAAAACATGAAAACTGTTATAATTGTGCATAGAACATAAAAGCAGAGTATACATTTGTTTGTCAATTAATGTTTTTAAGGCAACATACACGTTTGTCTGTCCATTTGAATGATTTTCACAGCTTAATTCTTCAATAGAACCTGATGAATGTAAACAGGTTTCTGGGGAGAAAATGTTCTCCTTGTTATAGCACATAATTTATATGTATTCGCACCAGGTGTCGTAAATAGTCTTCTTGAAATAAGAAAATATGATATAATGTTACAGTCGTACCTTCGTGCATATAAAAGTTATTTCCACATACATTTCAATTTAAAGTACCAGTGAATCATGTGAAGATAATTTTAATTCCATTGTTATGTTTCAGCGAACGGCATTATGAAATGAGATAATTATAAATACAAACATTTTAATATTAAAATGAAGTTATTTTACAACGTGCATATGTGCTGATCGCAAGAAAAAAGGCTGAAATGAAAAAAAATGTATTATCATAGTATTAGCCTCGATTTATTCTTCATTCACGCATAGTATCATCTTGTAAACATCATATAACTCTCTGTTTTGTATATTCCGATTTCATGTTTTATTCTTAAGAACTACGCGATTTATGTCATACTACTTGGACATTCATAAAACGGAAATCTAAGAGTTATCTCCAAAACATAAGTCTTTGTTAGTAACAAGCCATGCAAACAATAGAAAAGCACGTATTAAATGAATTGTTCTGTCAAAAATGATAATTTCAGTTGATGCTGGAAATGGCTTTATTAGCACGTGTAGAAACCTCTCCGTGCCGAGCGCGACAGGAATGACCTGTAAGCCGTCGATATAGAGGTCCAAAATTCTGACCGCCCGATTATGCATATTTTCTAGCTCTAAACCGTGTGACTTCATAATAGTCAGTGGCTTATATCTGTACTATAACTGATGTGCTATTACTTCCATCGACGGTCACAGGAAAAGCCGATCAACGATTTTTTTATGATTACTTTTGAGTGAAGTTAATCGTACAATAACTTTGGCTCGAATGTAATTATGAAAGAAAATCCACACAGAAATAAAAGTTTCGGATTTTCTGTCGAGGAGTTCAGCAAAGAATAAGCTTTAATTAGATAATATTTTCCTGTAGTCTGTATCTTTGATTCATTGTGAATTACAAAGTTTGTGACTATACAATGAATTTTTACGTAACAATTTAAGAAATCCTTTATTAAAGTATTGACGTACGTACACACCGTTTATTTATACTTGACTTGCAAAGTCATGTATAGATACTATGATAATGCAGTGATAGATTTATTGCATGACGAAAAGCGTTTTCCCTTTATTACAAATAATTGAAATATGAACATGCCTATTAATAAATTAATAAAAATAATTATTTTATAAAACGATGCCGTAAAATGATACTATTAGCGAAATAGCTTCAACACGAATTCATACCATTTGAATAGAGAGTTGCTGTTTAATGTATTGATATTATACAATTATCGACCTATTTTCAGGTGGATACGGTGAGTTATCTACCCCCGAGTAAGTGATATAACCCGAGGCCGGAGGCCGAGGGTTATATCATTTTCGAGGGTTGGCAACTCACCGTATGTACCTGAAAGTAGGTTGATAGCTGTTTGATTATATGACACTAACATAATATCAACCCAGCTCTTAAAAAAGACTTAATTACAAAAAACAGGATGATATTTGCATTTTCTCTGTTTACAAAAGAATTAGTATGGTAAATATCCAAAGGCTTCTTGGTAACAGTGTAGAATGGTAGAACCCCTATAGTGTATCAATTGCAGCCCGTCCGGTAGATGTATATATTGATGAGGAGAAAATGATGCTCGGTGACTGCACTGATAATTTATTGAAAATGCAATATCTAGCACAGTCATAATTACAAATAAATGGGTTATATAGGAGATCAGGAATATAAAAAAATACCAAAACAAATCAAATTCTCCTACATCAACATTTCAAATTAAAAAAAAAAAATACTTAAAGATAATCAGTCCTTATACATAAAATTCAAACAAAAAGGGAAAAAGGAATTGATAGTTTCAAAATACCGACGTTAATTACACAAACTGCGACTTAGGAACTACATGTACTTGTAATTACTCTTTTAATCAAGTATATGTGAGAGTTAAGTCCCCTTGTTGTTGATGTCAATTTCAAAACTATTGTGTTTTTCATACTCCTCAAAACTGCTTATGGATTGATTAGAAAATAAAAATGTTAAAAAAGAAGAAAGTACATATTAACAAATCACATTACATAATATATGTACCACTGAATATATAAGTAAGAAAGCATGTATATCAATTTGTAATATAATGTCAGAATAGGTGCGAGTAGTTTCCCTTCTACCGATTTTTTATATTAGAGTTGTCTCCCCTTACCTGACATATTTGATGGCAATATTAACTACCCGGTATATATACACAATGTAAATTAATTATTTGCAATAACAAATATTAATTTATTTTAAATAGATAGGAATGATTGAGAGGTTTTGATGAATAAATAATGAATATATCTGTAAATAATGTGAAAGCGGTGAAAGTTTGTGTTTAAGATTAGAATAATCTATTTAGATTTAACATAGTGTTATTTATATGTCTATTGAATAAAAAAATGATAGATGGCAGCCATAGTTCCACACTGGCTTTTCGGTTATTTACTTTTTGATAAAAAATAAATTTATACGAGTTTTGTATGATACTTGTATCGGAGTATCATTTGTTGCTGAATTAAGAAATATCCTGTCACCTGTCAGGATGGCCTCATTCATTTAGTATGGTTGTTGACTTGTTACATGTAAATATGTTGATGCATAAATGAAGCTGATTAAATATGAAGCTATCCATTAAAAAAGTTGATAAGTAAAATAAGTAAGATATTAAGGACAAAAATCGTCCTCAACTGCAAATTATCTATCATTGTAAACATTCCTTCATTGCATGGTCGCATATTGTTCTATTTCAAATTTCTGTACGGAAAACTAGTGCATTGGTTTGACATTTGAACAATGACCTTAAGCCATTTTATTAAATGTGAAATGTTTGTTTGAACTGTAAAATGAAAGGACATACTGATTTCCTCCCATCAGGTTCAAAGACGTCAAAGCTAATATAATATAAAACACTTGATTTCCTAGAAAGTGTTAATGATATACTTTTACGAAGCTTTTCCTTAAACATATTAAATTCATAGACTTTTATTCAATTATGCTACAAAATCCTAACACTGACTATTCGCCCAAGCATAATATTACGATGATATCAAACTATCTAGGAAAATAATAACTTTCCCAACTAGAAATAAAGTATGACTATATACATTCATTCGTCTTATGGTCTCCATTTTGCATATTAATATGGGTAATCGGTGAATTTCACTTTCATTTAGTCATTGCAATCGTAACATTGAGGTAAACAAAACTTCAGTTCTGTTTTGGAGTTTTATTGATTTTGTTTTTCAATTTTTTCCTCTGCAATTTCTTTTCGGTGTGTGTGTGTGGGGGGGGGTCCCTCTCTTGTTCCCACCTCACTCATGCGAGATATCTTTTTATAGTACACATGTGTTTACACAAGGGTTTGTGCAATTCGAAATGACTGTTACAAGGTGTTCTGTCTATCAAGTATTTTACTTGTGGAAAATTTCATTATTTTCCCGTCATTTCACAAATATGAGAAGACGTTACGTCATTATTATGATTTAATCGTATTCATCATGATTCAATCATATCTAAAAATGTGTTTATTTGCCTCATTGATGTGATCTATCTTTTTATAGTACACATATGTTTACACAAGGGTTAGTGCAATTCGAAATGATTGTTACATGGTGATTTGTCCATCATTTTGTTTTTACGTGTGATAAAAATTATGACATTTATCGGTTTTGTAGGGAAAAAAAACTGAAAATTTTATTGTTTTCCCGTTATTTCACAAAACTGAGAAGACGTAACGTCATTATTATGATTTAATCGTATTCAACATGTTTAAATCATAATACAAAATGTGTTTATTTGCCTCTGAATGTTGTCTGGTTCTCTATCTATGCGCATATATGCGAATGTGTCATTTTGGCCATTTTTGATACCTGAAATCCAAGATGGCCGCTATATGACCCCCATGGAACATTAGTTGTCAATGGCAACAAGCATAAAATGAAACTAGACATCATACCGGTCCTAAAAAAACATGTTTCGAAAAACTGCCAGAGGGGTACCTGGGAACCTATTTCTCCTCCCCCACTAAGTCGCCAAGACACAGAATTGATATCAATTTAGAAAGATTAATATATTAAACAACAATCATAATTAAACACATTTTTCGCAGTGAAATATAAGTTTATACAGTGAACATCAAAGCCATATACTTCACTCCAGAGAATATATTTTCACAGTTGACAGTAGAGATATTATGTTAATTGTTACGTCATTAGTTTGTGAACAAACATGACGTCATATTTTGCTCATAAAAATACTATGTAATAATTGCAAGGGCAAATCACTTTGGCGAAACTAGATGGTCTTCTGTAAACTGAAGCGTGCAAACAAATGTAATAAATAGAATATTCCTCGAGCCCGTGAAAAATATCAAAGTTTCCACCTCACTCGATGAAATATAACTGGTATTCATAAAAAAAAACAGGAATATCCTCTGTATATATCAAGAAAGGGTTGCATTTTTTTCAAATATGGTAGTCTTATGGAAATTTGATCGACAAGACATAGAATGAATACAGTTTTAGATTGATTAATAAAGTAAACGAAAAAATCATAACGTAATAAATTCAATAAAATACAATGTGTGTGCGTATGTTGGCAACAGAGTATTTTCAAACTATCGGTGTATATGTCTTTGTCGCAAGGTTTGTGAATTAATCATGACTAATCAACACAAAAACAATAGTACCAAGCCATGTAGCTAAAAGAGTATATACATATATATAAGTATGTGTATATTAAGTGGTTTTGATAAAAGAAATCATCTAAAAAAACAAATATTGACATTAGGGAAGTCTCAAGGGTTCTCTTTTGACAACAATGTGTGCATTACGAGACTAATAATCCTTTAATCCCACAAAAATCATAGAAAAAAGAATAACAGAAAATAGCCAACCAAACAAACAAAACAAAGTTAGCTGATAAATTAGATAATGTCATGAATCCGTAACACACTCCTACTCTTAACAATCCGCATATCTTTAATTATACTTTTAACGACGTCTTTGATTTTAAAACAATAAGTACATGACCAGAAGAAATAATAATAGGTCATATACTTTGTCAGTAAGCTAAATATTGCCAACATGGCAAACAATTACATTCAAGAAAGTAAATGAAAACGACATTATTAATAATGCAAGGTTAATATCTGTCAAAATTATTTCTCGATGGCCATTAATACACACCGCAGCCCAAAATATGGGGATACTTTTGACAATAAATTGAAACTCAATATAATGAAAACTAAACAGTTAAAATGATCAATAAAAACTAATTATTTAAAATATATCATTTTTTTGTCGATACTATTACTCGATGACCATTAGATACACACCACAGCTCCAAAAAGTATAAGAAAAAAAGAAAATGTACTTTTAATAAATTGAAACCCAGTAGAATAAAAACTAATATATATGATCTTTCAGCGAAATCATGATATCTTAAAAATGAGAGACGTGTATATGGATACGTACAAAGTGTTTTCGTTTATCAAATTTACAAATATTGTGTACAATGAAATCGATGTAAGAAGCCACCAAATATATAACAATAAGCATTTGTGATTAACCAGTAAAAGGGGTAACCACGTGATGCAGACAGTGTGTATGTTAATAAAAATATACCAAATCACTGATGCAGAATGAGATGTAGAGAACATTATTTGATCACGTTAATAATTTTTAAACGATACATGGATAAGTATGCAATGTAGAAGATCATATCAAAATTTCATGTATATGCACTTCGGATAAAAACATGAAACTTATTATAATTATACATCATTTTCTTAGTAACATAATTATGTATAGATCGATGTTAAATCCCATTTCTTCCACTCAAAAATAGTGTTAGAATAGATTTAAACTGCTAAATTACTCTAACACTTTACTTCGAGGTATTCGGTATAGGGTTTTGATTTAAAGAATGTTGTTTTACCTTCGCTTTTTAACTACAAAGCGCAAAGTTTCATCAGTCAAATACTGAGAAATCAATATGGCAGTCGCCATTTTTCAGGCTAATTAGTGTATGTGCTTAAGTCATAAGAACGCGTCTTCCATTCCTACAATTATTGCCGTAATTTCCATACCAACGAATCAAGAAAAAACGTTCAATTTGTTTTGCACCACCACAGGTTGCCAACATTTTGAGAATAACAAAACTTAAAATACATGTGTTTAAATTGTATAAATGCTTCCGGCATTACTGCCAAGATACACCTAGTGTCAACATAATTATGTTTACATCTACAGTGCAGTGAGATGAGTACATATGTATAGACCATGAAGTCAAGTTGTGGTCTATAATTTCATTTCACAGTTTAACAGACTACCAGTGTTATTAGTGAAAGTAACGTAATTTCTGCAGATTTATTTCCATCAAATCATGAATAAGACATAAACAATAGATCATATATTATATTTGACAACATACATATTTGTCTGTCCATTTGAATAATTGTCAAAGCTTAATCCATCAATACAACCTTATGGATTTTAATCGATTAGTGAAGAAAAAATAGCATGTCAATATGTTCCCCTAGTTATAGCACATATAATCTAAAGTTACATGTATCCGCACCAGGTATCCTAAATAGTCTTCTGGAAATTGTATAATGATGCAGTCATATTCCCGGATGATATCATACCTTCGTGCACGAAGGCAATAATTTGAACATGCATTTCAATTTAAAGTACCAACAGTTCATGTCGGAATATTTTTATATTGTGATATATAATAAAACAGTGTAATATAATTAAACAATCAGGTAGGTAATAGTATTTCCTGGATTTATAGTTCATTCACGCACTGTTTTTTTATCTTGTTAAAGTCGTATACCTCCCTTAAGTGATTTGAATATTCCGTTTTCATGTTCCATTCGAAAGAACAACGCAATTTATGTCATACTGTGCGGACATTCCAAAAAATGAAATCTAAGTATTATTTCCAGAACACTAGCTTGTCTAACAAGCCACGCAAACAATAGAAAAAAAACATATTAACATAATATGCTGAGATTATAAGTCCTTTGTATTAATTGATAAAAACACGTCTGCGACATTATAAATTGGACACTAGTACAACTGATGGTATCTTAGTGAATCCTCCCCAAAATTTAGTGTATACATGTAGACGATTACGTAGGATCCCTCAAACATTCAATTGAATAGTGTTTAATTTATCTGAGTTTCGAATCATACTTAGAAAAGTGGCATTGGTTGTAAAGAGTGTTGTTTGTTGTAAATATGATGTATTCCTATGGACTTATTATCCAACAACAATTTGTTTTCACCTATAAACACCGTATAACTCGTCACCAATGTTTTATATATGCCATTTAATGTTCTATTCGCGTCAGTAAGCAGCACTTTCAAAGAGAAGATTCGAATATTTTGAAAGCAAAACCAAGGAATTATTTTAAATCAATATTTGTTTTATTTTTTTTCTTCTTTTTTCTTCACTCAGATAAAAAATTAGTCCCACCTATTGTGAGCAAGTTGCTTGTCATTCTCATTTCTTAAACTTATTGTTGTTGTCACAATATTAAAATATTAGAATTGAGTATTGTACATGTAATTTGCTTCGCAAAATATACACGGAGCTTATTATTGTATTAGTCTGACCAAGTTCAAAGATCTGTCAAAAGTTTTCAAGTATGTCGAAGCTACACCTACGCACTGTATGGTATCGAGATCCGGCCCCAGTTGTTTGGTATCTACTTCTGGAAAATCGTACCCCAAAAAAATGAGATGGATACCTGCTAAATCGCTTCAAAAACTCGATATTATTCATTTGTGTATCGAAACCAATACAAAATTAGAACAGTGAAAGCGTACAATTTTAATATGTCCCACAATTGTATGTGAAAATGACAATGAGGTCTCCTTTATTTGTATTCAAACATGTAGCGTGGATTGCATTTCCGTACAAAACTGAGACAAATGCGTTGAAATGTGAAAATATCTCATGATATCGGATGCATTTCATTAAGAATGAAGAAATAGGATAAAACAAAAACGATCTACTACTTCAAATTTATCATAAATACCTCCTTTGTGCCGTAATCGATGATGTTTAGTGAGCATATTATGACTAAAGTGTACGCGTTTGGTACGCACAAAATTCCGGTTTGGTATAGCCATTAGTGTACTGTTTCGTATAACAACTTGGTTAAGAGACTAGTTATGGTAATGGCTCTGTTTGGCCCCTAAATCTACCAAATTAAGTATTAAGAAATTAAGTTGCTGCGTTTGAAATAATGAATACGCCCGGAGAAAAAACTTTAATGCTATTTTTGTTGAAAGAAAGTATGTATTTGCTATATAGCCATGGTAACTTTGCATTAATTATGCAAATTTGAAAATTATGTCAATTTTGGCATACTTTTAAAAGTTTTTTTCTTTTTAAAGCAATAGAGCACAACCTAGAACAAACTTTACATTTTAAGGGAATTAGCAGACACGCAGAATACATCATTTTGGGAAATATAAAGTTTGTTCTAGAATGCGCTCTATGTTAACCAGATGAAAACCTGCTTAAAAAGGCCAATTTTGATGAAATTTTTACATTTCGCATAATTTGTGTATAATAAAAAAGGTTGCCATGGCAACTAGAAGTGATATATTTCCTAATAGCACCATCAAATATGTCAGGTATGTAGTTAATATTTGAAATGCAATATAACATTCTAAAATAACAAATTTGAAAAATAGCGGATTTGGGGGCCACAAAAGACCCTTACCATACCAAGTCCTTTTAATCACAAACAGGGAGCCGCAAAGCGTGGCACAATCCCCCACGCTCCACAGTTGGTATATGGGAAAACCCAAATATCAAGCTCAAAGTAAGAGTTATTAATGTACATGTATAACTTTAAGTTCGGTACATGCTTAATAGTGTTACTTACAATAAGCGGTATATGTATACACATACGGATACGGATACGTATTTGACGTTACTTTCTATAGTTCGAAATTTAATCAACTACAAGATATAAACTCGGGTCAAGAACGTCGCATTTGTACATGCGTGAATAAAAGTGCATGCGTGAAAAAAGTATTAAATGTTTAAACACGTGATTTTTGATCCATCAACAGGCCTTTGGCTCTATAGTTATACGGACATCTTTATATATTTGTAACACTATGTCGAAAATTAGTCTCGAAAGATGTAGTAAGTAAGGGATTTTATAGAATGTATGGTAAACGTAAATAATCGATCTCAGTCAAATACGTCTCAAAGGAGTTCACTGAAATTTCCCTATCTTATGGCTTAAAGTTTCTCTACTAGTTTGAATTTTACACCATTTTCTAAAAACATCACTGATTATCTATGTTTAAAATATATTTGACAGTCGCATTACGACCACCTTATCTAAACTTACCGTCACTAGCTAGTATAGTCTATTACATCGTGCACATGTCTTAAATTATAGCCAGGTCTAAATAAAATAGTTTGTAGTCGATAACAAATTTGTCATGACTTACGTATTCACAAGACCGGTCTTGTGTGCATATATAGTGTATCGTCTGTAATGTAGCTTACGACCGCTGAATTCATGTTTACAACAAGAACTTATTCGGTTTCTCAATATGAGTTTCATACTCATTGTGTAATGAAGATGACCTTTATTTTAAGCGAATGTTTGCAAGCCTCATCCGCAGACTACACTCTTTTATCATCCCGCTGTGATAGACAGATTTACCTGTGCCCGGCCGGCTAACTGGTCATCAGAACAAGGACGAATAAATCCTTGTCGGAAGATTATCCAGAAGCCGTCAGTAGGATCTGTATCTGGCGTTTAAGTTATACGAATTTTACGTAGGTATGTCGCCACGTACCAAAAAATGTCCAAATAAAAACACTACAGCTTGACACGTGTGTGTTGTCATAGCGACGTCTGTCCAAGATCATAGCCATGGGCGTTTACCTGTAGACTTTTGTCAAAATGTACGCGTGTGCAGTCAGTTATGGTACATTGGTTTTCGATAGAAGATCAAACTTTAGTACGAGTATGGTGGTACTCATTATCCAGATTATCGAAGCTCCACTGTAGATCTGTTACATTAAACTCAAATGTACGACTGTGCAGCTAAACATTTATGATTTCAATTTAGATACAACTTTCATATAGCATCACAATTAAAGATTTTGATGATGTGTTTTATGTATATACATCCTTGAAATAATTTTATATCGGTTAGACGATGTATACTGGTAAGTAATAATACATCGTACATACTAGCTAGGTACATGTTCATATTATAAATACATGTTCATATTATAAAACATATATTTAAATAGTAATTAAATTATTTATGTCTCAAGGGTTTATAAGTTGATGTCTCAGTATAGAAAAAAAATCACACTTATATTTGCTGATGCAATTTTGTAAAAAAAAAAATGCAGAATTGTTTCGATTTGTATTTCTGGTGTGGACTACGATGAGTGATTATCTCTACTTATTTAAATGATCTAGTTTAAATTGTTTTTCAATAGTACATTTGAGTACGGTGGTTGGGAGCGGACATGAAATAAAAAAAAAATTATTGCGTGTGAACGCAATAGTATTGCGTGCGAACGCAAAAGTATTGCGTGTGAACGCAAAAAGTATTGCGTGTGAACGCAATAGTATTGCGTGCGAACGGAATAATTATAGCGTGCGAACCGAAATAATTATTGCGTGTGAACGCAATAATATTGCGTGCGAACGCAATAATTATTGCGTGTGAACGCAATAATATAGCGTGCGAACGAAATAATTATTGCGTTCACACGCAATATTTTTTTTATTTCATGTCCGCTCCCAGCCACCGTATTTTAGTGTTCAACAACAATATGTATAATAAAGGTATTTTTAATCATCCACCATGTCATGCTTAACATCTTGGACAAGATGTTCAGGTGCAATGTCTTTATAACATACGTGTGAGTTGCAATGACGTGGATCATTTGAACGACTGTCAATCAATCACGGTATTTCCCTGTGCTAATAGGTGATGAACACACCCCCCCCCTCCCTCCCCATTGTCTTGGTCACACAACGATCTACCAGCGAAAACCATGTACTGGAATTTGACATCACAGGTGGTGATTTTCACAATTTATATTTCCGTAAGTTATACATCTTACTAGAGTATGCAGGGTCATCATTATACACGAATGTATTGTCTTGTGTTGAAATAAATATTTGAAAGGAAGCGTATACACATATGCTGAAAATGAGTTTAAGAATGTCACTTGTTGGACATGCAGAAGAAACACATATAGTGCAGAATCTGTGGATATGAATTAAAAATTAATAAATTAATGTTATCCTTTTATTCACTAAACACGTAACATGGATAAGAAAATTTCAAATATATCTCTCTGGTTCTCATTCGGACACTTAAATTTAGCTGAAATTAAAGCGCCGTTTAAATTAATAAGAAAAAAAACCCCGTAAAAATCGCATGATGCACATCTCAAAAAAATCGTCTGGGCAAGGATTTATAAGTCCCATATACGTCCTTGGTCTGGGTAACGATACCGCTGTCGAATTACCTCGCTCATGTTGACTCGCTTATGTTTTTATATGTTATTCTGTTAAATTTTCTGACGATGATATCAAAACCGCATAAAAATCGGCCGCTGTGCCGAGATACCGTCCTCAAAATTGCAATTATACCTGATCCTCGGTCTGTTTAAGCTGTAAGCTTCTTTACCAATTTATTGCGAAGTATTGCAACTGAACTAATTCTAAAATACATAGTCTAAAGGGATCACATTGTATACGTATTAGATGTACACGGCTCGTAATCCTGATACCATTTGAAGATGTGATTCTCTGTTTTAAGCAATCATCTACAGAGTGATGCAGTACGTTTATTTGTCATATAAATTATCATTATCATTATATGTACAGTATAACTTCCCAAAACCGAACCTTTTCAAAACCGATCACCTCTAGAAACCGAACATGGATGTCATGCATGTACGGAATGAATTCCTCTTTATTAATTAGTATATAAAACTTCCCAAAACCGATCCCTCCCAATTCCAAATACCGGACCGATTTTGAGATCGGAACAGTCAAATGTGACTAAAATACACTTCTGAAAAACGGCCTTACCTTAGTGCATTGAGGTCTGATCAACCGACCGTGAAATACATACCACGTACCTGTGCCATAGTTGTCGCATGCCATGTCCTGGGGCATGTATACAGATGTAAAGACTATAGGTACACGGTAATTATACCCGTTATGGTGGTGTAATTATTTAACCATGTCTATTGTTTAGATATATAACGAAGGTCTACCACGTGCACGCGGTTTGTTTACTGTAGGAAAAGAAACAGACCTAGTAATAAAGAGAAAGTTCCGTATTCAAATCACACGTTTTTTTTTATTATTATTATTTACATATGTAAAGTTGTTGGATAACGCAAGGATACGTCCTTGGATAACGTAAATTATCTGTATGAAGAAGCCGAAGCCATGTATTGTTTTAGAAAAAGACTATGTCATATAATGACCGGCATCAACTGATCATTGTGTAATTAGACCATATAATTTGATTCTTGACGTAACGTGAATTGAAATTACATGATGGTCAATTTGCTCACTCCCGTGGATAGTTTCACTTTCTTACGTAATCTGGTACCCCTCATGAGACGATGTTGTCCATCGAAGTATACAGGTAAAGATTACAACACAGCGTGACATCAGCTAAGAAGAAGGATTTGGATGACACATATACGTCTAAGTCTCAGTTTTTTCTTCACATCCGTGCATGATCTGTTTTTTCAAATAAAAACACTAATTAATGAATGAATTTCGCAAAATATGAATAAGTCATGTGCAGTATGAAAGCTGAATGTTTTTTGTCAGAAAAAATGGATCGATATATATATCACTCCACTAAATGATACATACATGTATTTGTGTTATGACGGTTCTCAAAAACTTGATATGTATAATTAAAAGCCGCCAATTCACAATTGAATTAAAGGACAAACAAGTATTGTATATTGGTAAAGAAGCAATGAAACGAAATTTGCACTCAAGATACATTGTCAGACATAATTACTTTTATCAAGGACGTATATGAGAGGAATAAGTCACACTGAGGTTTGGGGAAGTACAACGCAGGAGCTTTTGTGTTTGTGCACTGACCGTGACGTTGGGCGACGACTGATTTTCCTTTGATATCCGCCGGCGCAGCCTTTGATGTAGCTTGCGGGTGCGAGGGTTATCGTCTTACTTTCTGAAGCGGACCGTCATTTCAAGAGCTGTCGTATTTTTTTAACGAAAATTTAAGACATATCTTCTAAATCTTACGTCCTTAAAGCAAGTAATAAACGTTGTGAAATTTAATAAACTTTACATGTTTTGTTTGACTCGATAAAACAAGTATTTGTCGAGAAAAATGTTTTTTATTCCCATTTCATATATAATGTACGTGTCGCGTGGTGTTTAGTAATGTAAAGGGACAGTGACAAATCCTCATCACTTATAAATGCTTGCTTATATACAAAACGTTCGGTTTAGAATAATGCCATATATCATGAATGAGTAACAATTTTATAAAAGTGAGTTTAACTAGGAGACATCAGACTACCCGAGTCGGGTCATGGATAATATAATGAAGGACGTATCAGTCCTTGATATGATATTCATGTATAAGTGTAGTCACTGGGAATATTGGAATATTACCAAAGATATATTAATCACTTTTAATTGCAGAAAACAATTTACTTTCCCTTAATTACCAAGATCGGTAGCAGAAAATATTAGTTCGTAACATATTTACACAACGGTATGTTTTCATGTATGATGCTAAAATCATTGTTAGAGCTTGAAAGTTTCCTCCGACTGTATACAAGGTTGGTTAATTTTATTATTTTAAATAATACGAAATAAAACTTAATGAGGCTGAATTGGCCCTATAGCAGCTAGTGTCGACGGGATGAACGCGTATAAAACTGCCATTTTGTTAATTTATTACCAAACATACATTTATCATTTTGTTGCCTTAATTTACATATGTATACATGTATACAGTTTCACATCTCATTGTTTTTTTTGTATCTCAAATTTGCTGGATAAAAGATATGATTGATTGATGTTGGTAAAAACACGAGAGCGTATATAATGTTATATAATTTTATTGGTGTCAAAATGTATTCACTTCAACAGTTATGCATTATGATGTTATTTTGATATTTTCTTCAATCTTCTTTGGTCATACGGTATCTGAAACGATAACTTTCAAAGAAGCAACTTTAGTAACACATATCTACGGGTAAACGCTCGTGGCTATGATCTGGGCAGACTTCGCTTATACGGTTGTGAGGTTTGGGGGTTTTGTGATTATAAACTTTTAGAATGTCTCCACCTTAAATTTTGTAAACATATTTCTTAAGTTGAAATCATCAACACCCAACTTCATGGTATACGGGGAACTTGGTAGATTCCCATTATCTATCAGTATTAAAGTTCGCATGATTGGCTATTGGGCAAGGATGATAGAATCATCACATAACAAGCTTATTATTACAACTGTTCAGATTACTAATAATTATAATACACAGTGGTTAAAATGTATTAAAAGTATTTTTGAAGAATGTAATTTTGTTAATGTTTTCGAGAGAAGGGAATTCACTAGTTCACATTGTTTGAAAAAAGTTATTTTCCATACCTTCAAAAGTAATTATATAGATAGTTGGACAAACGATGTTTTCAACTCTCCGAAAGGTATCAATTATAGAATTTATAAGCATGATTTGATTTTTGAAAACTATTTGATTGTTCTTCCTCCACGTCTGGCGAAGGCCTATTGTAAATTTAGAACATGTAATGTAAAACTAGCGGTTGAATGTGGCAGATGGATTAATATACCAAGACAACATCGATTTTGTAGCATGTGTAACTTAAAAGAAATTGGAGATGAGTTCCATTATTTATTTAACTGTACTGATGATCACTTAGTATCCAATAGAAAGAAATTTATGTCTAGATACTATTATGAAAGACCAAATAATTTTGAATTTGAATTTAATTATGTAGTTAACAATGAACTTATTTCACTTACAAAGTTTATAATTATTATACAAGACCGACTTAATTCAGTTCATTAATATAACCAGTATATCCTATATGTATATTCTAGTAGATGTGTAATATGTACTGCACTATTTCAATGTTAATGCTGTTTACATGTATATGTCCTGTTTATATATTTTCTACACTACTGTTTGTATGTTTACGAGAATAAAATCTTTGTCATCATTATCTATGACTACACACACACGACTGTTTCAAACGCGTACGGTAGTGGGTACATTGTACACATCGAAGCATTAATTAGTTTTTTTTTCTGTAAATGCCGACATAAAATAGTCCGGAATATTGCGGGAATTTTATTCATAAAAAACAACATTCCGTCCCCAATAAATGGAGTTCCGGATTAGGAATCTGAATAACTTTAACGCCAGATATCGGTAGTCCATACCAAAAATACAAATCGAAACAATTTCTACAAAATATTTTACAAAAGTGCATCAGTAAATATATGTGTGAAATATCATTCTATAATATGATCATGTACCTAGCAATTATGTATGGTGGATTATTACTTACCAGAATACAACGTTTTACGGATATACTAATATAACAAGGACGTATATAAATCAAACTCATCATCGAAATTTCAATGGTTCTGCTAAATGTTCACCGACATGATGTCTATCGAAAACCAATGTACCATAACTGACTGCAAACGCGTTCATTTTGACAAAAGTCTACAGGTAAACGCCCGTGGCTATGATCTGGGGAAGCCGTCGCTATGACAACACACACGAGTCAAGCTGAAGTGGGTATATTTGTACATCTTTTGGCACGTGGCGACATATCTACGTAAAATTCGTCAGGAATATTGCAAGATTTTTTATTAATGAAACAACATTACGTATAACTTAAACGCCAAATACAGATCCTACTGACGGCTTCTTCTTCATTGCTTCGATGACCAGTTAGCCGGCCAGGCACAGGTAAATCTGTCTATCACAGCGGGAGGCTGGAGAGTGTAGTCTGCGGATGACGCTTGCACACATTAACTTAAAATAAAGGTCATTTTCATTACACAATGAGTATGAAAACTCATATTGAGAAACCGATTAAGTTCTTGCTGTAAACAATGAATGCTTGGAAGTATATTGGTATAGCTATCAAGCGGTCGTAAGCTACATTACAGACGTTACACTATACGTACACAAGGTCGGTCTTATGAATACGTAAGTCATGACAAATTTGTTATCGACCACAAACTATTTTATTTAGGCCTAGTTATAATCTAAAAATATATAAGACATGTGCACTATGTAATAGACTATACTAGTTAGTGACGGTTTTTTAGACATAGATAATCAGTGATGTTTTGTTTTTAGAAAATAGTGTAAAATTCAAACTAGTAGAGAAACTTTAAGGCACAACATAGGGGAATTTCAGTGAACTCCTTTGAATGATTAGAAAGATCTAGTACGTGGTCCTTCAATATTTGGCTCGGCTAGATAGACCGTCTCTATAATATTTGACTGATGTCACCAAACATTAGTCCCGGTCGCTGAAAATTTGACCACCGCTATAAAATTAGACTGAGGTCATCAAAATTCGACCGACGGTCGCTTAAATTAGATCATTGCTGTAATATTAGACTGAGGCCATCACAAATTGACCCAGTTGCTGAAAATTTCATTAGTACCAGGTGGTAGGTTACATTGGTGGTTAATTTTAGACCAGTTTGCTCAGAATTAGACTTTTTTCTGATTATTAGGTCATTTTCTCTCGATATTAGGCCTGTTTTGAAAATTAGGGCAATTTCTGTCAAAATTAGGCCTTTAAGGTCTTCCAGTGAATACGTCTTCCATACCTGCAATGTGTGCCGTAATTACCATACCCAAGAATGAAGAAAAGCTTTCAGTTTGTTATGCACCACCACAGGTTGCCAACTATTTAAGAATAACAACACTTACAATGCATACATTTTAATTTTTAGTACATTAATAACAGATGAGAATAATTATCGGCAGTACTGCCGTAAACATTCACTGCCTAAATGATTATGTTTACATCCACAGTGCAGTGAAATGAGCATACATAATCAGACCATGAGACAAAGGTCTGTTCTATAGTTTCATTTTACATTTCTACTGTGTTATTAGCAACGGTTAAAGTGATTTCTGCAGGTATATTTTCATCTAAACAGACATAAGGTATAAACACAATAATTTTACAGGGACTACACTTTGTGTTGTAAACTAATGTTTATAAGGTATCATACATGTTTGTCTGTCCATGTAAATGATTTTCAAACTTTAATTCATCAATAGAAACCTAATGACTGTAAAACCTTTATAGATCATTAAAGAGAAAATAGTATGTCAATTTGTCCCCCAGTTATAATACATACAACTTAAAGCTACATGTATTCGCACCAGGTGTCGTAAATAGTCTTCTGGAAATAGACAAATGTAGTATAATGTCACAGTCGAACCTTCATGCATATAGATATTATTTCCATCTTGAAAATAAAATTGGTATTCAATTTGCATAAATCAATTAAAGTGTATTAAAATGGGAAATAGTTTAAAATAACATTATGATAATAAAAATGCGTTTTGTTAATTTTTACTACGTGTAAATGTGTCAATCGCAAAAAAAAAAAAAAAAAAAAAAAAAAAAGGAAAATCTGTAAAATACCAGAATGGCAAGTGCATTGTTCTGCTTTTGAATTGTTTATATTACACAATAATGTCATATATCAAAATAATCCTTTGTAGTGGTATTAATATGTCCACGGATTTATTTATCATCCACTGTCAGTGCTATCTAGTTAACGCCGTACATTGTATAACTCGCTGTTAGTATTTGGTATATTTCGATTTAATGTTCCTTTTGAAGGAACTACGCGATTTATGTCATACTAGTCGGATGTTTCAAAAAACAAAAACCTAAGAACTATTTCCAGAACACTGGAAAATAAACATGTATTAGCATAATAATTTATACTAAATACTTATACCATAATTGATATAAAAAACGCTTGACAAATCTTTCGCAACATTGTGGATTGAACAGTGTCTAGTACATCAATGGCATCTAAGTGAATCCCCAAAAGATTAAGTTTGTACGGTAGACGATTACATAGGATACCCGAAACACTCTTTTGAATTATGTTTTTATTGATGCTAGTATCGAATCCTTCTTGTTAAAACCACATTGTACTATGTAATACCAAAGAAAAGATTCGAACATTTTGAAAATGAAAACTTAGGAATAATTTTAGAAAAATATCTCGTTTGATAGGATATTAAACAAGGTCGGACATGTTCCTAATTGGATACTGAGTTGATTTGTGAAAACGTTTTCTAAGAATTATACTGATAATTTCAACTCACTTTAGTTTTTTTTCTTAACGATTTCAAGCTATTTTATACTGGAGTATAGTCCTATTCATTATGGTCTTTAATGGTAAATACTTTACATTAAAGAAGTTTCAAAGGAATAAATTGATTAAAACATTATATTAACATAATTAACATAATCGACATTCCGTAATATTACGTTACAATAAAAACAATGTACGTATTAAAACATAATAATAAGGTAATTAGAACACTTGCGAAATAGTATATATTAAGTGAAATCCCCGCCAAAGTGGGGCAAAGGTTGCAGGGATAAGGTAGACGACAGCATAGATGAAAGCGTAACTCACTCCCACCTCACATGCGTTTATTGATACGTGTAAAGACATTATGGGGCTACCTTGGATACTATAATAATGCATTGTTAGGTTTATTGCATGTCGTAAAGCGTTTCCCCTTTATTACATATAATACATACACACCATGCATACACACATATATATATTATAGCAACACATATATAACAAATAACACAACATAACATACACATTATGTATGCATACATAATAGCATCACGACAGTAGCATAGCAAAGCACAACATAAATACACATAGCATAACGGACATAGATCTATTAACACCCATACATATATAGCAAGCCATAACGCACAAACAAGCATTCTCCCACTCGCACACACATACACACCCCCATAGCCAGACAGACAGACATACTAAAAGAAGAAGGAAAATAGAAGAAAGAAAACGCACGGGGAATGTACCGTTTTTAATTACTCATGTAGGCATATTGTATCTTACACACAATTAGTATATGATAAAACCATGGTGATGAGAAATCATTGGTCTAGTCATCGATACAAACTTTAAAAGTCAGTGATATGGTGTAGAATAACAAAAGACAAGAGAATATTTAAGTATGTTAGCTGTAATAAACTGTAAATAAACTAAGTGAAAGACTAGGATATATTTACCTACATATTCATTAAAATTGACAAACATCACATCTTACTGGTTTTGCCCTGGCATATATATATATATAAACCATTTTGAGGTGTGTTTATAACGATTAATGCTTCGTTTCTAATGCCGTCATAAGAAGTTTTGTTATAAATACTAATAACATTAGGTCTGATATTTTGAATAATTGTTTAAATCAATATACTATTTAGCATTCTGGCACATAAAAAATACCTGTGTGCATGTAAACACTAAAAAAAATACATCACATTGATGTTTTCAAAAAAGCATTATATTCAGTATAAACCTATTTGAATTAAGTATGATTATACCTCTTTTAACCACTGTTAATATGGCCCCAGTACTTTAGGACTTTGATCTTTTTAATTGGTAGATATATGCAAACTAGCTGTTTACTAGGGACAACTAAAACAAGTGTCACAACTGAGTATATCCCTCTGTCACCGTACACTCAACAGACCGTCCTGTGACAGAATATTCTTATTTTTATTCTATATTCTTAATTGTAAACGTTGAGCATTAATTTTGTTTAAAACTAACCAGAGAATGCGACTTATCGAATTATTTTTTTTATTTGGTGATTTTTATTTCTTTAAGTAAACATGTATTATCATCAGCACATTACCTACCCATAAATATTCATTAATTGTTTTACGTCTTGGAACGCGCTGTCAGTGTTTCATTCATATCGTTTTGATGCTTTATTAGAGGCAACAGAAATACCAAATTATATCCCCTGTATCCGGTGTAAATAACACTTTGTCTACACTGCCATGTTATCCCGTATTATAAAAGTCTATGTTTAATGTAGCTCCTGCAATTCAGTTTCAATGATAATATAAGAACGCTTCACAGCCATAACCTTGTGTTACAAAAAAGTCAAATTGATGTATACTATAGACCGAATTAATGATGTCTTGGTAAATTCTGAATCTGTCCTAATGTAAAGTTATCATTTGAACATATGGTATTGACTTTTATTATATCATACTACTGACTATATATCCAGAATTAATGATAAGATGATATAATTAAGATATTTAGGAAATCATCGTCACCTGCAAATTATCGATCATTATAAACCTCCCTTCATTGCATGGTCGCATATGGTTCTTTTTCACATTTATTTATGTACGGAAAAATCAGTGCATTGGTTTGACATCGGAACAATGACCTCAAGCCATTTTTTAATGTGAAATGTTTGTTTGAACTGTAAAATGAAAGGACATACTGATTTCCTGCCATCAGGTTCAAAGAGGTCAAAGCTGATACAATATAAAACACTTGATTTCCTAGAAAGTGTTTAATGATCTACTTTTACGAAGCTTTTCCTTAAACATATCACATTCATACACTTTTATTCAATTATGCAACAAATCTTAACACTGACTAATCGCCCAAGCATAATATTACGATGATATCAAACTATATAGGAAAACAATAACTTTCCCAACTGGAAATGGATTATGACTATATACATTCATTTGTCTTATGGTCTCCATTTTGAATATTAGTATTGGCAATTAGTGAATTTCACTTTCATTTAGTCATTGCAATCGTAACATTGAGGTGAACAAAACTTCAGTTTTGTTTTTATCAGTACCTGAGCATACTGAGATTGTGTTCCTTTCCTTTTTACTTTCTCCCACATCAGAGATGTTTACAGTGCCGTTACACAATTTCGTATATTTATACATGCATATTTTATCAAACGGTGACACGTATTCAGGAGATTATAGATGTGCATCTGGTTATTGTAAACCCGATTTATTAGCATTGCACTAGTTTATTGGCTATGCAACCTGCCATACGTTTCATTTGCCTATTCATACCAGTTGTATCGATACGGATTTGCTGTATCCCGAATGGAACACGCTGTATCAGCCAAACCGTACCAGTACAAGAACATGTGGTTCGTCTCTTAAAGAGTACCACTTAAGGCCAAAATGACGAACTCGAGATATGCTATTTGTCAACGAAATGTTTTCTTTGTTGAAAACCAAACCAAGATTATGTTTTTTCTCCTGGAATTACATGGTTATTTATTTCAATATATGCCGAAACGAATAAGGTATTACGTTTTTATCCATTTTATTTCTAACACAGAATTACTTTACTTTTTATATCCAACGATATCTTGTATACAGATGCCGCCATCATAGAATAGTCCAAATGCATTGCTTTAGGCGGTGCCGTAGAATTTTAGAACGATTAGTACGCTCTGCATAAGGAACGCACGAAATGTTTCTATCGTTGTAGCTGTAGCTGTCTTAATGATTACGGTACAGTATTTAGGCACCTACTCGGATATTCAATAATCAGTACCTATTTGATATTTACTAAATATCGCTTAGAACCAATAAGTAATTGATATACTGTATGTTGTATTTTCCTTACATTGGCACTCTTCATCATCGATTGATATTGGATTGTATGTATAGCCTACAGTTTTTTTTCAAATGAATGAATTAATTTAAAGTAAAAATACTTATATTTACTTAATAAAATAGTATATAAGAAACAAATAACTCGTTAAGATGATACGCTAATATATACAGTTTTACTCTTCTTAACTCAAACTTGCCTTCTTTTATTAAATTTCATGGTCCCGACCGTTGGTCCCGATGTGTTCAATGTAACAAAACCTTGGATAGCTCGAACCGCTAGTCTTCAAATAACCCTTATTCTATTAACAGAAATATATCCCTTTCTATAAAATACATATTAACTAAACCGGGCATTTCGATTTGTCGAACAGGTGTGTGGTCTTTTATATTGCTATTTTAGAGCATTGCTATGTACATTTTATCTATTTCTACACACAAGTTGTATTATAGCAATTGATTGTTTTTATCAACAATTAAAATACTGTTCAACACAATAGTCGATATGTCATTGATCTACTTGTTTTAACATAATTTGAGTATTTAATGGAATGATCTGATACCCATTATTCTTCGAAACGAATTATTAACTGTTTTGCTTGCAGTTCGACTTAAGGATGTGTCACTGTATTATGTTCGAGTTGACTGCAGACAAATATGTTATGTATATTGATATATACCACCTCATACTGATACATTTACATGCCGGTGACTATATATACATTCTTAATCATTTAAACTATTCCAAACAAACTACCTTGTCCTTGACTTAATATCGTAAAGACAGTAGTCATCTGATAAACTCTTTTTTACAGTAAGCCTCCAAGCAAATGGCCATTTTTGTAATAAGCTTTGAGGCGTAATTCAATTTTCCAGTAAACAATTTTACTCTAGCCGTTATTGCTTTACACACTCTGTATAATACGTTTCACTAAATGAATATATATATATCAACATTTTCTTATTTCAAACACATTTTAAAAATCACTAATACATAATGAGAGAGTTTACAACATATACTTGCGATATCTCAATAAGTTGGGATCAAAATGCATCAAGTCTGCACTGTAGGAAAAGTATGACATGGCTGACATATATGTAAAACAGTGTTGTACATGTCTAACAAGTTAATAGTTATCATAACTTCATTGTTGATCTATTGGGTATATTCACCTGAATTAGCGAACGTTTTATATTGAAGTGTTAACTTATATAAAACCTTATATTTCAAAATATTAAGAATCGGTATTCGAATTATATGTTATTATTTTTTAACATTTTATTACAGTATTGTATGGCTCAGTAAAACAATCGTTTTAAAATTAATATATAAAAAGTATGCAGAGACCTTTCATGGCCAAACGTCAATCAAAATTATGAATCATATGGTCCCCCTAGGGACCTGAGGGTTGGAGCAAAAGAGGTCAAATAGGCTAAAAACTTCAACAATCTATTTCTAAAATTCTGGAATTGGTAGAATTCAAATACTCTTCATAGATGGAATCACGTTTCCCCCTGGAGAGGGGGTCAAGTTTACTATAATTTATAGGTAAAACACATTTTTGAGCATTATTTTGTCATTTGTAATAGAAAATGAGTCAAATGTTGTCAGAATTAACACTATGAGATGAACCATTGAATCCTATTAACAAATTTTCCATTACTGACCCCCAGGGACCTGAGGGTTGGGGCTAAAAGGGATCAAATAGGATAGGCTAAAACTTCATAAACTTTCTTTTAAAATTCTGGAAATGGTAGAATCAAATCCTCTTCATAGATGGAAATACCTTCAGGTTCTTTACAAAAAATATGAATTACATATGACCCTGAGTCTCATGTTTCCTCCTGGGGAGGGAGTCAAGTTTACCATAGTTTTTATAGGGAAAAACACATTTTTGAACATTATTTGGTCATTTGTAATAGAATATGAGTCAAATGTTGTCAGAATTATCAGTATGATATGGCCATTGGATCAAATTAACAAATTTTCCATGACTGACCCCTAGGGGTCTGAGGAGTGGGTCCAAGAGGTGTTTCTTTTAATTCATAAATGCTTTTTAAAGATTTGAACTTTGCAATACTCTGTTTCTGTATCAGCACTCAGGTGACCACCAAGGCCTCTTGGGCCTCTTGTTTTCTTCTGAACTGTCTCCAATTTTTTCTATGAGATACATTGTATTAGTCCATGGGTGGATATTACGTCAGTGATAGTAACCCATCGAGTATTGAGGATGTAGCCAAAAATGATTTCTGCAAGCCTGTGATTTGTTAGTTTTGTTTTCTGAAGTGGCTTCAATTTTACTATGAGATAGTAAAGGGGTGGATATTACGTCAGTGATAGTAACCCATGGAGTATTGCGGATGTGCCTTAAAAGGAATTTTCATTTTTAATTACCTTCCTTTGTTGGTGTTTTTTATAAAAAAAAATAATATAGACTAAAATCCTGATATGACTTCAAAACTCTGGTATATTTTCCATAACCTAATGAAATTGGTCTCGTTTGAGAATAACAACAAGAGTTATCTCCCATTTCGCTTCTCTTCAGTTTATCTGCGACACTCCTTCAGGTGTCGCCCAACTATAAAAAGCAATATGCATTATCAATTATATTCGCCAAGACACAGAATTGATATCAATTTAGAAAGATTATTAGATGAAACAACAATCATAATTAAACACATTCTTACATTTTTCGCAGAGAAATATAAGTTTATACAGTGAACATCAAAGCCATATACTTCACCCCAGAGAACATCTTTTCACTCGCTTTTGACCAATCGGAATGCAGCGTTGACAGCAGAGATATCATGTTGACTGTTAGGTCATCAGTTTGTGAACAAACATGACGTCATATTTTGCTCATAAAAATACGATGTATTAATTGCAAGGGCAAATAACTTTGGCGGAACTAAATGTCTTCTGTATACGGAAGCGTGAAAACAAATGTAATCAATAGAACATTCCTCGAGCCCGTGGAAAATATCCACCTCACTCGATGAAATATAACTGGTATTCATCAAAAAAACCAGGAATATCCCCTGTATATTATTACCGAAAGTTTTTTTTATATCAAATATTATATAATTAGTAGTCTGATGCATGTTTGATCGACAAGACACAGACTTAATACAGTTTTAGATTGATTGATACAGTAAACGAAAAATCATAATGCAATGAATTAGATAAGATACAATATGTATACGTATGTTAGCAACAGAGTATTTTCAAACTATCGGTGTGTATGTCTTTGTCGCAAGATTTGTGGAATTTATAAACGACTTATCAAACACAAGATCAATTGGACCAAACCATGTAGCTAAACGATTATATATATAGATATGTGTATATTAAGTGGTTTTGTTAAAAACATTAGTGATATGTGCTTAGGTCTTCAGTCTCAAAGGTTCTTATTTATGTGCATTACAATATAGTAGAAGGAGACCAATAATCCTGTAATCTAATAAAAAATATAGAAAAAGAATAACAGAAAATAAAGCCAAAAACAAAACAAACAAAACAAAGTTAGTTGGTATAGTAGATAATATCATGGATTCGTAACCCACCCCTACTGTTAACAATCACACAAAGTGCTTAATTATACGTTTAACGACGTCTTTGATGGTTACTGTCAGGTCGGTCTAAACCGTTTGACAAATGAATCACCGTTAATACCTCGATATGTATATGAGCGACAGTATTATCAAACTGGTCGATTGGCGTGTATGTAAATTGTCTGGAGGGGCGGAGTTTTGAGATAACCTACCCGACGTTCAGGCGATTTAGAACAAGTGGGCGGAGTTTATTCTGACAATGTTCTAGAGTTTGAAAGGCAATATGAATGCGCTGATAAAAAAACGTGTGTGGAAGATCTTACGCTGATCGGCGGGTACTGACGGACAGGTAAACTTCGTCGTAAATTGCTTGATCTTCATTATAAACTAAATGATTATCTATTTCTCATAACATTAGTAAAAAATAAGAACTGATGTAACGAGAGAGGTTGTCACAAGATTATAAAGAATGTGACTGCACCGCAGGACATTTGACCCATCTACCTGTTTATCGGAACCCAAGTAAAATTACCAACGAAGTTTTTAAGTTGGAGAGGGAAAATAAAATAAATGACCCGTTTATTGGAGAGGAATGTTCATACGCCGCAAACGGTTCCATCGACCCATTTGAGAATTAATAGGCGATTTGCTGCATTTCCACGTAATGGCTTACAGTAACGATAACAGTGTAAGATATATCTACAAGCGTACGAGGTTTGTCCTTGAATGTTTGAAAAACGACACATTCTGGAAGAAATTTATTAACAGCCGATAAATTCGTAGTGAATTAAAAGTACTTTGATAATTAAGAAGTTGATTGATAAAGAAACAAACAGAGAAAAAACTTAGCGCGAGGCGGGCCTCCCGGCAGCCATTACGTTGTTCTCGAATTACATAATGTAGCCTAGCCAACGTTTGTGATGCACCCTTCCCTACCGTGGATTCATGATAGCGATGACGCAAGAAATGATCCAGTCTATCCTGGCTGTGAAAAAACACGGACAAGCAGCTCATGAAAACCGCGTTATCGCGTTTAATAACCAGAGCTTTCTTTGAAGAAACGTCTGTTGTAAAAACTGCGGGTAATAGAAAGTATGGACACAACCTGCAGTTCTTATGAAAAACGGTAATACCCGATGAGTTCAGGATAGATCTAGTTCTTTATGAGTACGGTAATATCCGATGAGTTCAGGTTATATATATCACACGTGGGTCACACATATCAACACGATATAAGCTACGCCCACCCACCAACCCAATCAACTCGCGTTTAGCATTATATTGTAACCCAGTATGCAATAGTATTGTGCAAGTTTGCGCGGCGAGTACATCACTCTCATCGTCAACGGTTTAGACCGACACGACAGTAAACAAGACCATTTATTATAGCAGGAGAAAAAAAAAATGGGTAATATACTGTATCAACGTCAGCTAAATACTGCCCACAATGGCACAAACAATTGCTTTTAAAAAGTGTAAATGAAACAAAATTATTAAAAAAAGCATGATGAATCTGTCGAAATAATTTCTCGATGACCATTAATAGACACCGCAGCCCAAAATAGGTTAAAGTACTAGAAAAAGAGATTCCTTTGGTAATAAATTGAAACTCAATATAATGAAAATACTAAACAGTTAAAAGGATCAATAAAAACTGATTGTAAATACATAATTAGTTTTTGTCGATACCATTACACGATTAACCATTGATACACACCACAGCTACAAAAAAAAGTATAAGAAAAAACAAAATGTATCAAACCAAAAATTGATGAATTAAAACCCAGTAGAATAAAAACTAATACATATGATCGTTCAGCGAAATCATGAAAAAATACGTATTTGAAGGGGAGCGATCATTATTCATGATATTATGTTCAGACATTATATTTTCGAGTTTAAAGATAGTGAATCTGATATTATACTTATATCTACAAATATTACTGAAAAAACTATTCTGTGAGTGTGGTTTGATCTAAATGTTCTCCTAAATCCGTTCCCATAATTGTACGCTAGCTTTCTTACCCGGTTATATGGGTAAATGTTAGAGAATCAACATGTTCGCAAGGTCGTAAGTTGTATCGGCCTCTCACTAATTTCGGAGGAATTGCGATTTTACCGCACGGACTTTTGCATTGTACATGGGTAGCCATTTTAGCTAATATTTGCGCCATATCGTCGCACTTAACTCTGGCGTCGACTGTGTCTTATTGTACGATCTTCGCATTGGTGTCATTGTCGCACCGTCGCATAACGCATCTGTCGTCAATGCGCCATACAACCAATGTGCCACGTACGCGACACTGTGGAGTTTGTTTACTTGAAAGGACTTTGTCGCTTGGACTCTGTGTACCGCGCGAACTCTTTGGCCGCACCCTGTCGCATGGGATAATTGGACGCTCTACCGCATTAGCGCGCCCTGCGAACATGACAGGTTCGACCGAACCACACTAATGACAAGCATTACAGTGACGCTCCTTTTACGGTATTGTACCCAGGTTGATGGTACAGAAACGGATTATTTATGCAACGATCTCATGCATTTTATGGTCAAGCAGATAGATAGTCCAGAGAATACATTGGACAATCACACTGCGAATTATTTCACAACCAATAAAACCAAATCGAAATAATATGTGATACTATTAGTTTAACTTGTATATTCATCAACAAAATTTAAAAATTAATTGATTAAACTCCATATAAATACGTATCCGCCTATTCGTCATGCGTATTCGGTATTGCAGACTTATTGTTAAAAGCCCTATATTTCGGAAATTAAATTTAACAAATAAAAAACTCTGTGTCCAAAACGTATTTATTTGTACATGCGTAAACGAAAAGTGGCCACTGCGCGCGAAAAAAAAGTATCAGATGTTTTGAACGCAAGTGATTTTTGATCGACCAACAGCCTATTCCGTGTCTCTATTGGTCATGTCGGCTACTGACTGTCTTTCCTTATAGATATTGTGAACACTGTGGGTGTGTCGATAATCAGCCTCGTCAGATGTGGGAAGTAAAGATATTTATATATTATTGATAGTAACAAACATGACGATAATGATCAGATCCCAGTTCAAATGCGTCTCCGTTTGTGTGTAGTGCATCGCGTACCTGTACAAGTATCCCTCTAAGTATTATTCATCATTTTGAATTGTAGACAGTGGGAGTTTCAATGAAAAACTATTCTAAGTCCACTAATAAGTTACCAAATCATTTTAAATGTATAATTTTAACGATGGAATGGAATTATTTGATATCGTTTGCTTGATATTAATTAGTCGGTAGGTTTTCGACTAGTAATCTGCAAGGAATATTGGGGGCATTATTGGCTTTGCTTGATGTGTGGTTGGCAGTAAAATATAAAATGTGCATGCGCAAACTTTTAATTTCGTACCTAGGGATGGATAAATTTATTTTTTTTTGTTGTGAGCTATACTTAATTCGAATGTCATTGGATGGTTAAAACACAAACAATAAGAAGAGTTACACATATATAGAAGAAATGATGGGTTAAATGATCATTGACTCTAATTTTGTCTTTATGGATACAAACAATTACAATTTTAAATTGCTTACTATTAAAAAACATATTAATCTTAATATAGGTAATTAAATCCGGGTGCGATTTGCGTTTATGGTGAGGTGTTTATAACTACCATTATTACATCAGGTACAATTTTGTTAAGGACATTGGTTCATGCGCTCGTTACGTGGTTATAATATTTGTATAGGTTGGACATGTTTGAAAATGTTCTGGGAAATGAAAGTCTGCTGACTTCCAGTTTTAGTTGTATAAAAATCAATCAAAATATTTGGATATTTAAATAGCCCGATTTATTAAGAATTAATGTATGTCATGGCTTCTATGTTTTGATTGTATGACCTATGGCTCGTTGTATATTAGAGTACCCTATATTATGTCTTTATCAATTCATTTACACAATCAACTCCTGTTGATTTTTGTTATTAATTATAGTTATAAGTCTAGTTGTTATAATAAATATTTAACTTATTTAATAAGTTACATAGTTTGGAAAAAAAATCAAATTACAATGTGTAGAACGGCAAACATTGATATTTTTTTTTTTCAAAGTGTATTAAATAATGACTTTGTTAGATGTCTAGATATTTGACCGTAATTTTATCTTTACCACCTGTCATATCGTGATTTCATTAGACACATAAATAAAGTCGGACATATTCAATGAAAACAGAAATTTATTTGCAAATTCTGTCGATTTATTTTTCCAATTATTTCTTTCTTTAATAATTACTGCATACGAAATCCAGAAATACTCGATACTCATTCTGTGATTTAATTTTAGAGTTATATAGCATATTTAAAACCAAATTCCGATGTTTATAAGAGTGGGTGATACTGTTTAATGTCTGGGTATTACCTGTCTGTGTTAATCTTTATTGTGTGTTATCTAATTTTTACTTTTCTTTCTTTTTTCCATTTGTGAGTATCCTACTACGTTATAGGTGATGTATTGTCTTGTTTTATTGTTGACCCTTTTTGTGTTATATTTGCATTCCTCACGAGATCAGCTTTTATTCGACCCATTGTTGCACGGATTACTTATTTAATTGATGATTGCTGTGATTAAACATATTCAAACGTTTATAGAAATTAACGAGGGCATATTTCCTGTTTTAATATATTTCGTCATATTGGAGGAAGATTACTGCTTATTGCTTGAACGTTTGGCATTATTCAATCCTAGTTACCCTTATTTTTGATTTTAATTGTATCTTATTATACTCTTTTACATTTTTGATTATTAGTTTTTCCTCTATATTTTCAAATGTATCACTGAGGCGAAAAACTTTTTAATGGGAGTTGTCTTAATCCCCCAGTTATCAATATGCATTTATGTATAAAAATCATTGCTAAAACATCACAATACACCAACCAACCGTAACAATACCTCGAGTTAAAAGTTAAGGATCGTATTTTTTATTGGCAAACGACAAAAGGTTCAATAACAGAATATGTATGAAAACATGTATGAATCTATCCCTTGATCAACGATAAAATTAACACATTAAGTAGCTGCCAGTAAATCTATGATTTAAGTCTTTAGTACCCTGTTTTTAATTGGGAAATAGTACGTTGGTTAGGTTTTTTTACAAGTTTTTGTCATTCCTTTTAGAGGAGTGGAATATTATTTCAATGAACAATTTACCCCAATTCCTCGATCCTCTCAAAGTAGTTTTTAAAATCTTAAAACTTATGTAATAACAGGCTGCTGGAAAAGTGTTTTTGTAATGTTTTGACCATTTGTTTCAGTATACAGTCTTGCTGTTAATCTATGTTGAGATCGTTTAACTCGTAAGACCACTGTTATACCGCCTAAAACAGCCAAAAATAAAATAGGGTAGTTAGAATAATAAGTTGTAATTTTTGCATTAACTGAAACTCAAATGAATAAAACATTTAACATATATGATTTTTTAATATTGAAATTCTTTGCACAAAAATGGTAGTCTAATTACATTAATATGGATATCGTACACTGCTCCGGATTCAATTGGTCATAATATTGAATACGGATGGTAGTAACAAATACCTGACATTTAATTTATTTATTCATACATTCTTCAGGTAATGTATTTGTTCGTAACTAACCATTCTTCCAATCAAACTGTTGATAAGAGCTTTCAATTATATATTAAACTGTAATGAATTAAAAAAACTCTCAAGTCTGTGAACTATCTAAATGGAAAACAAAGAAGCGAAATGCATGTACATACAAGACTCATTTTCTATGCTGCAATATATGCGGTCAGTTACCGTGAATTGTAATGATACTTTTTAGACAGGTACATGTAGATATGTAATGTACCCAAGGGAGATAAATACCCACTTAACACTTAAATAAATACACTCGTTAATAAGTCAAGGACTACATTAATCTTTCATTACATCACACTTTGTCAATACGATCGATATCAACATGTTCCATTTCATACATAGCTTAATATAAGAAAGTAATCGAAATTGTAATTAATGATTAAATCAAACCAATAAATTAATATGACTTTACTCCCATTTCTTCATCTGAACAACCATAAACAAATGATGAAACATGAAGGGTTTGTCTCAATAGTTTGCATTACATCCGAAATGTGAAATGGTATGATGATGATTTGCCATTGTTGGATGTACCTAATAACACGTATCATCATAGACACCATTACCACATGTTATGTTAACCTTCAATGTGACGTTACCAAGGATAACTTGTATGTAGTGACAGTGTTATAGTCCCCTACACAGACTGTCTAGACGTAAACAATGGAATGTAATAACGGCTTTGTTATTACGCGTTCAAGTACATGGACCGTACTACTTTTTATTGTAACTCTATTTGTTTGTGTTGTATGACTGGATATCTCTATATATTGTAGAATAAAGTCATATCTCGAAATAAATTAAACACCGCGTTAACATTATCTATTTTTTGATAATGCTAATGGTGTTACTGAATTAAACCAAAAGAATAAAATATAACTTTTGATTGTAATATTTATCAACGTTTAGCAACTACAATAAAAATGAAGACAGTATTTTTTTTAAAGAACTCTTATTAATGTTCACATTATAACACAATGCATTTATCTGTTTTTTATTTTTATTTTAGCGGTGGCAGTGCCCGAACTGTTTGGTAAGTACATTTTGTAGTTATGGTTAGTTTAGCATTTAGGACTCAGTATACAAGGCAATGTATACAATATACATGATCAGGAATGCTATCGTTTAATGACATTAACTCAGTGTATAAAGTGGGATCTGATCATAGTGTGAAACACCCATGCGACTTTTGAAATATTGTCTATTTAGATATCTACCTAACTGAGAATAACCATTATTTTTTTTAATATCGAATAGTTAACAAAGTACTCACAGATTATTTGGTTTAAGTACGTGACAAATATCCACTCGACTTTTAAAATATTGTTTATTTAGATACCTTGCTGGAGCTAAAATACCGTATAGTTATTATTGTAATCAAAGATAATCTAGTCAAAGTACATGTCACTACTTGATACATGTGTTTTATACATGTCTGTAACATGTGTCATTGATGTTATGTAATCATAGAACAATATAATATGTTAATTTGAATTTATAGAAAGTGATGCAGTTAGTGTTTTATCATACTTTTAATGATTACATTATCTTCTCATTCCACAAACGTTGTTTCTCTCTTCACATATAGTATGTTTTAATTGAAATGAATTAGTAATTTTATTATCATAATGTCCTAGGCAATGAACGTAACGGCTGTCATGATTCTTATTATGTTTTCTAATGTTATACAACTAATATATTTCTCGAATTGATCTACAAACAAGAATATTGTAATCCATATGAATAACCTAATAACTATGCATTTGCATCTAGATAATTCAAAAATATGTACTTATGGCAGAAACTATAATTGTTTAAATGAGATGACTGACATGTATTAGGACGACGTGATATCTTAAACCTTCGATTTAAGATAACTGAGAGAGGATTCTACAATATCTTACTTAAACAAGACAGTATGTCCAAAATAACGACATATTTCTGACATCGTGTATGTCGTGTTATAGAAACCCGGGGTTACTGAGATACATTTCGAGTCATAACAAGACTTTATGAGGTATTAGCATCAGTAAGTCGGGGTAGCGTTATTACAAGTCTTTACGGCATACTCATCTTCAGACGTCAAGATAAACTTTCGCAGCTGAATGTCATGGATCTCGTCGTGATTAGCTTAGACGTTTTGCAATAAATGAAGACAATCAAGGGCAAACAAGTAAATACATATTTGCAATATATGGTTACGACTACTTCCGAAATCAAAGTATATTTAATGACTAAATGCTTTCTCATCACTACGAAAAATACCACCACCAGACGCTCGACGCTAATCAGTTTCGAATCAGACTTATCAATATAAAATCACAAATAGCTCTTTGCGGTGATGGTTTTTGGTCAAATGCATCAAAATAGCGAAATGAGTAGTATTTTCTTATTTAATAACTGATTTAAACCTTTAAGTAGATGGAACGTTTAATCGATATTTTGGCATTTTAATGTATTCTTTAGTATTAGTAACAGGAGAAACGTTACAGCATTTGTACTTATCGATGCCATTTACTGACATGTGTTGTTTGTAAATGTTTACTGTGGAAAACACCCAATGTTTAAATTGCATGTTACTATTTAATATCTAATGGTATTATAAATCCAATATCAATGTGATTCAGTTTACATTAACATCTACATAATCATTTTGCCCGCAATGTTACGTGTTACAATCGGGACAAGAGATAACAGAACGCTTACTTAAATATCATGATGGTAGAGATATCCCTATGATATAATGACAACTTTTAATACCTTAACTTAAAAACGTATAACGTAATTTTATGACTGAACAATATTCAGCATTTGAGATTATAATCTAAATGCATTGATGTTTTAGACATACCGTTGTATATGGTAGTATAACCATAAGCTATCTTCAGATTAATAAATATTATTTATCTTTGTGTAATGTTGTTTCAAAATTTCAATTGCAATATGACATTATTTGACAACGACTGGTGGCTTGTTTGGATGTCTTCTGTTGTTCCCTTTAGTATATATTGACATATTGTGCTCTGTAAAATATATATATGCTTCTCATAATTTAGCATTATATAATCGTGCAGGATATGGAATTTATTACTATGACAGGATCTTTGACGATCTAAATTACAGCGTTACCTGTGTCACTGTATAAAGTGGGATCTGATCATAATGTGAAACACCCACGCGACTTTTGAAATATTGTCTTGTTAGATATCTACCTTATTGAGATTAGCCATATTTTTTAATATCGTATAGTTAGCAGAGTACTCAAAGATGATTTGGTTTTAGTACGTGACAGACATCCACCCTATTTTTAAAATATTGTCTATCTATATATTTTGCTAGAGCTTGAATATAATTATTATTGTAATCAAAGATAATTTAGTTAAAGTACATGTCAATACTTGATACCGGTGTTTTATACATTTACAGACAATAATAAAAATATCAACATATTGTCTATTGTCTATAACATGTGCCATGAAAGGTTTTATATATATCATAAAACAATATTATTCGTAAATTTGTAGTAATGAAAACGCATTTGGTGTTTATTCATGGTTTTTTTATGATTTGATCATCTTCTTTTTCAATAAGTGTCATCTCTCTCTTCGCATATTGCGTTTTTTGAATTGAAATTAAATAGTAATTTCGTTATTATTATGTTAGAGGCAATGGACATAACGGCAGTCATGATTTATATTCTGTTTCCCAATGGTTTGCCAATAATATATTTCCCAAATTGATCTCAAACAAGAATGGTATATGGTATATATAAAATGTACATAGTTATACATATATATGTATTTGAATAGATCATTCAAGTTTTGTACTTATGACTGAAACTAATTGTGTGAAATGCGCTGACTGACATGATATAGTGAACATCGGATTTAAGATAAGTGAGAGTAGGTACTACCTTTTTCGTCTTAAACAAGATAGTTTGTCTAATGTAACAACACATTTCTGACACCGTATTAGTTTATGTCGTGTTATGGTAACCCGGGGTTACCGAGAAAGTTATGTCGACGTTTCGAGTTATAACAAGACTTACTAAGATATTTGCATCAGTAAGTCGAGTTGCTACTCGTCTTTGCGACAAATTTGTCCTCGAAAGTTAATTTTTACTATCCCAGCTAAATACCATTGATCCCGTCATGATCAGCTAAGTCAACTCGCAAGGAATTACAATAGACTTTACTTATATATATATCGTTTTTGGATCCAAATTATATCCTATATACTGCAATATGTAGTGATGAGTTTTGCAAAGCAACAATAAAGACAATTATAGGCAAAACACGGCAATACTTATTTGAAACGTATGGATAAGACTCCTTCCGAAATGGACCCATACTTAGTAACTGAATACATTAAAGTTGCTATGGAAGATATCACAACTAGACGCTTGACACTAATCAGTTTTAAATCTTACTTATCATTACAAATATCACTATATCACAATTACTTTTTCTTTTAACGGCGTTTGGTCAAAATCATAAAAATAGCGAAGAAATAATAAACACTTTCAAGTTAAATAACTGTTTTAAACGTTTTAAAAAAGATCAAGCGTTTACTAAATATTTTGACATTTTAATATCCTCTTTATTACTGATGCCAGGGGGAACTATATTGAATTGTAGCAGACTGTTAAAGTATTTGCACTTCCCGATGTAACTTATTGACAGTGCTGATTGTAAACGTTTTACTTGCATTTTATCGCAAAACGTGTATATGATAATGCAAATATAAGCGATCAACTGTTACCAAATGATATTATAAGCATTATGAATGTAATTTTGTGACAGATACATGTCGCCCGCTATCTTACTGTCTACATTTGCGACAGGAGATAACGCAACGCTACCTAAAATAACACGATGGTGGTTATAATGAAGACTTTCAATGCATTTACGTTAATAAATTTATTTTGATAATTCGATGACTAAACAATATTCAGCATTTGATATAATTGTTTAAAGTCTGATAATTTTTTGACATATAAGTGAACTATAAGGTATGTTCAGATTAATAAAAAAATAACAATGTTGAATGTTGTTTTCAATTGCAATTACAATATGATATAGTCATACAAAGACAACGACAGGCGGATTACTTCGTCGTTTCCCATTGTTCCTTTTTCATAATGCAACATTAGAAAATCGTACAAGATATGGGATTTATTATTAAGATTTTGTAATCTCTCTTAACGACTTCACAAGTGAGACAATTCTAAACAGCATCATATATATAATAATGATTATGATAACATACAAGACGAAACAGAACATTTGACTTATATCATGGACTTATCTGATTTCGACAATATGAACAACATTTGGTCTGACAATGACAATAATTTATTGCAACGTGTTATTTTTTTTTTAATTTACATCAAAGGGAACCATTTCGTCAACATCACTAATACCATCACTTTTTTTTCTCTTTTAGCACAAATTTATACCAATGATGACGTGGTAATATCCGAGAAGATCAAAACCAAGACAATGTATCAACTGTCACCACTTATATGGTATTGTGTGTAGGAAATATACCATGTCTTTGTGGGGATATGTGTTAGCCCCATATTGATCTGGATTTTTGTTTTTGTTTTTTGTTTTCTTCAAGATGATCGTTTTTTTGTTTTTGTTCTTGTTTCTTAGGTGTACTGCGGTTTTATTGTACTTTGTTGTTGTATTGAATATGCACATTTGTAAATTCTTATTAAGTCTGCCTTAGGCTTAATTCATTCACAATAATTTTAAAAGTTGTGTTATTCATACCCCGGTTTCTCCGGGTGGAACATCAGACTGCAAATATATATGTGTAGACTATTCGATAACACTATATATCGATGATACTAAATTTCGACCTATTTCCATGTAGATACAATGAATTATCAACGCAATGAGCTTATATCAACCAAGGCCGAACACTTAAAGTAATATCAAATCCGTGGGTAAATAACTCACGGTATCCACCTGGACACAGGTTGATACTTTTAATATATTATTGTTTCGAAATATGTTACTACTGGATCAACCTCCCGTCTGGCATTCTTGTATGCTTTTAAGTTCTATTGAATTCACAGCCGAACATCGCTAGTCGCACTAAACTCGGTGTCTTCCAGTCTATAATGTACACTACTGACGTTACAATATCTTAATATGACGTCATGGATTTTTGAAAACGTCCTTAACGCTATTTGTGGGTACAATTAAACGTCAAAAGTAAAAAACGACGTCACGTTTGAAAGGGTATGTCCCATGATCTATGTTTGACACAGAATGCTGTAGTCACAAGATATATCTGGAACAGTCCAGCTACCATGCGTGCTTTTTCTTCGCTGATTTCAGGGTATTGTATTTGATATATTTCTGAGAAACCTACCAAGCAATAAAAAACCAGCACAAAAACCAATTTAATCAATACACATAATATAGAATACGGAATTGATATTTCAGTTATGATGCGTTAACTTATTGTCAAGTATGTTGTGTCTGTAACTTTGATGTCATTGTTCGTATATTTGTATGTTTGTGATGGATTGTAAAATTTAATTGCAATGTATTATTGACCTATTGTATGCATTACCATATACGTGTATTTGTATTTACCCACACTGATCAACCGTCTACTTGATTTATGTTATCAGGCTGCTATAAAGCAAAGTATATATAGTATAACATTATTGATAAAAGGGGTAAAGATTTGATAAAAATATAAACTGATTATTCTATTGTTACACAATGATAACTAGTTAATGACTGGTAGATTGTGAGATTACATGTACATTTATTTGTATACATTAAAGATAACATTAGTGGACACTAAGGTAATACCACCTATATGTCTTGATCTGACGAGTCGGATCGCACTCGTGTGTTGGGACATTTCACGATTGTGCGTAGCACTCGACTGATATTCTCAATTTGCGCAACAAACAATTGTTATCCTATTGTCCAGATCTCAACATATGCGTAGTATTGCATACCGACTACCCTTAATTGTATGACTTTTTAATAATGATTTTGAAACTTTATTGAATATCGCTTTGCTTTAGGTATTGATTTGTCGGTATTTTTGCAAAGTTTCCAGATAAATATAAATCAATATGTACTACTGTTTTGTCGATAACGTGAAAAATCATAAAGTCTATATTATGCATACAATTCTGAGTATCTAAACACCGATTTAACATTTAATTGATATTTTTGTCATAGTATCGTATTAGAAGTAAAACATATAAAGAAAATCTTGAACTTAACTTTTTATATTCATAACAATATTTCCCAACATAGTCACTACGTCTTAGATTCATTCAAAAAGATGGTGGAGGTCAGTGTATCAATAGCACGTGCCATATTGAATTTAGTTGTGAAATAAGATAAAGAAAATATGCAATGAAATATTAGCAGTAAATGCCAAAAAAATTCATCCATGTCTACAATGACCGGATCATGCTGGTATTGGATTTCTTGTTTAGGCCTGATATATTGTTATTGTTTAGTCGGACACATGCGTAACAACAGTTTAAATTATTTTGATAATTGTAGTTGATATTAGACGAGTAGATTAATTTACAGTCTTTTTTTCTGAAATCATATTGTCATGTGTATGATCTAGAACAATGTTTGTATAGATTGGTAAATCAAGATATATCAGGAAATCTCTATTACGCAAAACTATAACACACATAACCTACTTCTGAAATATAGATATGGTATTTAGAAATGAATTCCATAAAATGTGTGAGGGTGTGTGTGTGTGTGTGTGTGTGTGTGTGTGTGTGTGTGTGTGTGTGTGTGTGTGTGTGTGAAAAGAATCCCTTTCAGAAGAAGTTCCATCTACATAGTAGGGTGATGCAAGACCTTTATCATACATGTGTGAACTCAACATTTTCAGAGGATATAGGAAGAAATAGTAAGAGAAAATAACATTCTTGTACAATGACTGTTTTTGAGTATAAAAATGACATTTTTTCATGTTAGTGTTAGATTGTACCTTTAACAAGTCTAGTTTGCCGTGTTTCTTTTAAATTCAAATGTTTAACACATTTTTAATAACTTAAAATGAATGAATTCTTATATCTTCTGGTGAAATAAATGAATTGATAATCGTAAAATCTCTTTCTGTGATTGTTTTTACCTAATTTACTCCACCTTAACTAACAGAGCATCAAGTAGCCCTGTTTTCTCTGATAAAATGTCTTGTTTGTTCTTAGTAAGGAGTACAATTGAAATCAATATATATCAGTATGCTTTCTATGAACGTCTTACATTACAAAATGCTAAAAAATAAATAATGAAATAAAACACACAATATCTTGTTGATACAGTACAGTAATTATGTGTGCATGAACAGTTCATATTAAATGTATATCAGACATTGTTTGCTGTCATCTTTAACAAAATTAAGTCAGAAATATGTGGAAGCTGTATTTCACAGCACTAGAATGGCGACAGATTTTAGCAAGATTCGCAAAAAACTGTGCGCCGACCTATGGAGTCTTTCTACTTTGTAGTATGACTAGAAATATGTTCATATAACCCAGAATAAAATGATACACTGTCTACGTAACTTCGTGCATTAATGGATATCGAACCAGTGATCGATCTAATATAAGCTTATAATTAACTGTTTGACTGGACGTACCAACTACTTGTACTACTTCTAGACAAAAACATACACATGTGTACACTAACACCAATCCCTCATCTCAGCCATCACACTAATGATAAGCATCTGTTCCAAATCAAGCTAACAGTCTAATCATCATTTTTTATTCCTCAAAATGTTGAAAATACAAGACTAATATTCTAACTATATTACATGTACATATTTACGCTGTATGTCAACCGTGCTTCCCTAATTGGAATTGATATTTTTAAAACAATACTGCTATATGTGGGACGACGCAGATAACAACGAGTACAGGTAGGCTACTACATCAGACGACATTACAGTCGTATAAAGCGCTGTCACTTACAAGGCATCAACCATGTCTGTAGCATTGCCGCATATGCTATACATATATATGGTATACAGACCTGAAAAGGCCCAATTCTGATCAAAATTTACTGATTTCTCACTTACTTGCGGTGGCTGGGAGCGAACATGGAATATATAAAATTATTGCGTGGGAACAAAATATTATTACGTGGGAACAAAATATTATTACGTGGGAACAAAACGTTATTGCGTGGAAACGAAATATCATTGCGTGCGATCGAAATATTAATTTAAATTAAACTTTCTTTATTTCGATATATGCATATATTATACAACAAATATAACATAATCGGAAATAGGAACAAGTGTCACTTTGATAAAATCTGTTACCTGTAAGTGGACGAGATCGGGTTATCTCAGTCGAGGGCTAAGATTTTGCAACATAATCATAACATTGGGATGTTACAAAATCATAGCCCGAGACTGAGTTAACCCGATCTCGATCACTTAAAGGTAATAGATTGTTTTTCTCGTGCCTCTAAGATATAACAAAACCCATCTATATATGCGTTCAGAGTGTAAAACTATCCCGTCTTGGGCCTCCTGGTTCAAAGCCGATTAACCATTTCATCTGCGCTTCGATTTCAATCATTCCGCATAAAAACGATGATCAATCGGTACATACTGTTTCATAATTAAAAACAACAACCAAACAATGCATGGTAAATGACTGAATGCACATATTTCTAATAATATTGATTATCTGACGCTGGTGACGTCACCGGTTCGCGAGTTTGACGTCACATGCACGGACTGTTACATGAATGGCGTAAAATTCCGCCAAAATTCGTGTAAAGGTACCAGACAGATCGGACGAGATAGAAAATTCTAGCACCGGGTATCATGTGATATTTCCCTGTCCGAGGTGCGAGAAATGTAAACCTATCACCCTGATTGTTACAGCAATTGATAACTTTGGAGCAGGATAACACCATTCTTACACGATAACTCACTCACTCGCATTAATATTTGATAATGAATAAAGAAAGTATACAAGTTAAAACTCAAATGAAATTAGTGGGATGTAATAGCTTACATGTAACTATTCAAGGGAAGCAAATCTGCCCGTTTTAATCATGTAGTGCTCTACGACTAAGAATACCGATTTATTATCAGCTGTAGAAAACGATTAATCTCTAAAAAGAAGAAGATTCAAAGTAACATTGAAATCTAAAGAGTGGAGGTAGCGTCGTCTTATTCCATCAAATCGACCACATTCAAGTAAAAGTTTGTTATTTTCAACCGCACCACATATACATAACGGAGATAGTACAGTATTTTTGCAAATAAATAGTTAATTAGAACACTGCACTCCATTGTTAGTCGTACATGATATAATTGACCCTTACGGGTATCAGAACTGAAATAGGCAGGCGTATTCTTCTAATGCTTATGATTAAGATAAGTTTTTAAGGCAGAAGTAGAAGGTTTTGAGCGAATACTTTGTGGTAGACTATTCCATTGGTTTATAACAGAAGTAAGAACAATGTTTTGATATAGAATGAGGTTTTACATAATAAAGGTGTAATAAATGTATGGTCTGAGTGTCTAGTTTCATATAAATGACCTTTCAGTTTCAGTGATCATGCTATAGAGGTATTCAGGTGTTTAATGATAGAACATCTTGTGGAAATGAATAATCTTATGAACTTGTCTTCGATCCAATAAGCAGACCCATGCAGATTCGATGAACAGTTTATGATTACTAACCAATTATGTTGCTGTAATTATTCTGGTTGCTTCAATATTTAAATTTTTCTCTAGTTCATGGGGTATGTTTTCCCAAACTATATCTCCATACTCCATTATGGGCCTTATAAATGAAAAAAAAAAGTTTGTAGAGTGTTCCTTTCAAGTTAAAATTTCAAAGATCGCAGAAGATTTAGTTTTGGAGAGACTTTAGAAATTACATAATTGATATTATCTGCCCAACTCCCAGTAGCGAAAAAATAGACACCGAGATGCTAGTGAGAGTCGACACTGCTAAAAGGTACTTGGTTCATATGAAGGATGGGGTGATTTGGGCGGTTTCGTTGCCTACTTATTAAAACAGTTTCGGATTTTTTTTATTGAAAGTAACAAGCCTTGCCGAAGTGTTAATTTTCCCCAGATCTGATTCTAATATGGAATGTGTTGTTAAAGGATTTTCTACAACCATATATATATAAAGAAGTGTCGTCGGCAAAACGTTTTATAATGGAATCAATATTAGAAACGATATCTTTAATATACACTCAGAAAAGCAAAGGATCTAAAATAGAACCCTGTGGTACTCTAGCATTAATATATACCCAGTTTGAACCACCGTTGTATAAATTTACTTTTTGTTTCCTGTTCATTAGATAATTTCAAAACAAAGATAAAAGTTTTCCACATATACCATTTTTATGAAGTTTGAAAAGAAGGCCTATACCATACACGGTCAAATGCCTTACTGATGTCACAAAATATTGTTCTAATCTCTTTACCTGAATCTGAAGCTTTGCTAAAATCGTTTGATATACTGAGTAACTGATTAATGGTAGAGTCACCTGGTGTGAACCCCGACTGACAATTAGTAATAAGCCTATTTTGGTGAAGGAAATTATATAAATGTTTGAATACACAACGCTCAAAAACTTTCCCTAAAACTCTTAGGAAATATATGGGACGATATTTTTTGGACGTCATCATGATTTCCTTTTTTAAAAACTGGTACGACATCAGCCTTTTCCCATAACGACGGGAATTTAGACATGGCAAGACATTTATTGAAGAAAATGGCAAGTGGACTACACAGAACATCTGCTATCTCTTTTAAGACCTTAGGGCTGACTAAATCTGGTCCAATTACTTTTGACGGGTCGAGATTAACCAATACATCTTTGATATCATTAGATGATATAGGAATGTGATCAAGCTTACTAGGGGAATTGCACGAGTGAAGTACCAGAGTCATCAAATGTAGATTGATTGGAAAAGTAAAAATTAAAAATATTAGCCTTATCAACATCTTCATTATAGTAGTGACCGTCACTAAAAATGACAGGAATATTAGATTTGTCCGTGTCCATTTTCGTAAACATAGATAAAGTTTTCCACCAGGATCGATTCGGGAGAGATAATTCTAGTGCCAACTTACTGAAATAATTATCTTTAGACTGCCTTATAATATTGACACATTTATTGCGTATACGTCTAAACTCTGACCAGTCATAATCTGTGTTAGTGAGTTTTGCTCTTTTATGTAGTTTGTTACGTTTGAAAATAACCTTTTTAATATCAAAGGACATTCAAGGAAGATCTCTACTTTTGACATGAATAGTCTTATGCGGGATGCAGTCATGTGGAAGATTATCTAACACTTCAGTACGTTTTTTCTCACGATACATCTACATTATTCGACTGAAGGAAAGACCAGTCGGTAGACCGAACCAGAGTTATATACCTTTCGAAATCAGCATGTTTATAAAGCCATACCTTACGATTGAAGGATTCAACCTTGTCTTTTGTAAAATTAAATATACCAAATATAGGACAATGGTATCGTAATGGTTTATCCAGGAAATATTCCCCGACATATATTCGTTGCAATATTGAAGGGTTACTAACATGAGTAATATCTAACAACGATGAACTGTTTTCTGCAAAAAGAGTCCATTCGTTCACTAGCTGTGTCATATCATATGTATGAAAAATATTGCATAACTGATTTTTATTTTAATGATTTTGGATAATATTTACATCAAAGTCGCCTGTTATAACAATATCTGAGATACCTGTATTAAAAGCACGATCGATGGATTCCTCAATTCTACCCCACAGTTGAACATTGGCATTTGGGGGTCTGTAAAAAGTTCCGAATAGAACATGTGATTTTTTATGACAGATTTCGATCCATACACTTTCTACTCCAACAACGTTAAGGTTATTACGAGTTTTAACAGTTAATTCATTAAATACATATATTGAAATTCCACCCCTACTCTGTCATTGCGGTAAAAACATAATGGGCTATGGTAGCCAGGGAAATGTAAGGATATGTCATTGTCTGATTCACGGAGCCATGTTTCAGTAAATGCCAAAATACTACAATTATGTAGTTCTGTATGTAATATGTCTAACTTGTTTTTTAGACTTTGGACATTCGGGTGTACAAATGTAAAATCATTACTATTCAAACAATCTTCAGACCTATCAGATGAAACAGACGAAACGGAATCAGACAATGGACCGCGCTTCGATTCGATGTCCCCACTTAAAAGTAAAAAGTAAATAGCAATTAAATACAGTACAAGAGATAAGATGCAACAAAGACGCTACATTCACAGAAGAAATTATGATTGTGGTTATTTGGAATATTTACCTTATTGTTAACACTAACTCTAAAAAGGTAGTATACAAGTATGGGCAATACCTTAATACCATGTATTACATAGAGTTACGATACTAAAGCCACATTATAGCTGGACATACAGTACTTACTCTTTGGTCGAAGTGCTTTACTGTAGAACAGTCCAACTCTCATTCGATAAATCGTATTATTCAATGGCATTTATTATGGTATTCCCGTAGGATAAACGGCATAAAAGTGAAGGAGAATATTCAAACTGAATATTTCATCATAGCAGATAGACCAATGAGACAGTTGTGGGATATTCCAAGTGATAACAATTTCTTTGCAGCACCTTGGTAAATAAAGCAGTAGTCTGAACACACCAATGATGAATAAGGACATGTTTTGCAAGATATCAATAAGCATATGAAAGGTTGACATATATATATTATTACATAACCCCAACATAAAAAAATGTGAAAAACAAAAATACGTGATGTTAGTGCGCGGTTAACCGACGCAATGAACATTGGTCACTTCAAAAAAATGTGAACTAAGAAAATACATACAATACAAGAGAAATTAATTTCAATTGTGATGGTAATAGTGGTTTGGTAATTGCAGCTAGTCTGCCTTTTTCACTAATTACTAAGAGAAAACAAAGTAGGTTTGTAAGATGTAAGTAGAGAGATAATACTTAATATAATCTTTGTACGAGGTTCCACGACACAGTGATAAATACAAGCACACAGGACTTAAAGGAAAGTCATTTCAAAGGATCCCAGGTACAGTGTTATAAACGAAATTCATAAGAGCAGCATTACTGTACATGAGGGACGATGGTATGGTCAAACTTAACCAAGTCAAATTCCATGACAATCTGGTCTACTTGATTCGAGTTGTCTTTAACCATTATCTCCCCGTCCCAAGTCCAAGTCTGGGGTACAACACTACACGGATTTTGAACAAGCTGCCGACAGAGGAACGTTTAGTCAGATCTTCATTAACAGACACAAACTTGCTCGAGTCACAGTCTATGAATCTTTTACTAGTTTTCAATATTGTACGTTTGGCCTCATAATTACGAAGCCTTACAAGAATTTGTCTTGGTTTAGACTTGAATTTGGGGGGGTTACCAACATGGTGCGATTATTTAATATCGTCGGCACTGACGGATATACCTGCACTATTAATGGCATCATGGACCAGGGATGATGTATTCTCAGGATGGGACTCGGGGATCCCCGAAAATCTAACCAATGGTCTGCGGCTGTATTATCCAAGATTGTCCAATTTTATCCGGAGATCCTGGTTTTCTAGCTTAAGTTTATTTAATTCTTCCCATAGCGGTGCCATATGCTTTTGAATAATTGCCGACATTTCCTCCATAAGTAAACCTTTAACTGCCACAGCTATATCATTCATGTTCTCCTGTGACATTCACATTATAAGCTCGAGGACCGGGAGGGTATCCAGGAGCCGAATGATAATAATTACCAGGTGGATGAACAGGTGTTGGGGAGCTCATGGGTAAATAGACACCAGGGTGGCTTGGATGCATGGGGTAGTTGGTGGGAACCGATTCATCGGTCAACGACCCTTGTCTAGGTGTTTTACTATCGGGCAGAATTGATGATGAAAACGAAGATGATAGTGTATTTAGAAAACGTTTACTGGAAGAGGTAGAAGCAGCCCTGATACCATTTACAATATAAGCTGTCAACAACCTCACCTCGGCGCAAAAACAAAATTGTAAACAAAAGTCAAACAGGTGTATACGCGCGCGCGTGTTCCGTTACAGTACTATTGTGTACAGGTAACGTCACTGTGATCAGTTGAGCGTGACGAACACAAGAATACCCTGTGGTAGATAATGGCTACCTTGAGATACGTTTCGAAATTTCGTATTATGTGACAGAGATGTCTAACAGTTCAAACATCGATTCGTGTATATCATTGCATTGAACGTTACAACATTTCCATGGTCCAGCTCAATTATGAAGCAGCAAGCCGCAAAAACGTGTAGACTTTAACTCATATCTTGCAGAGCGATGTAAACAGGTGTGTCTTAAGACCAGTTTTGTTCCTAATGTACATCAACGACCTACCAAACAGCATAGAAACTAACACCAATATGTTTGCCGACGATAAGAAGATATACGATGTGAGCAACAGTGAATCAGATAGTAAAAAACTCCAGAAGGATTTGGATAATCTATCCGACTGGTCAAGAAATTGGCAATTAAAATTTATTGCTGGGAAATGTAAGTCGGTCCATTTCGGTCATCATAACGTGAAGCATGTGTACAACATGGATGGAAAGAGATTATACAAAGCAACCAGGGGAAAGATTTGGGAATATTGTTTGACAGTGAACTAAAATTCAGTTTACACGTGGCAGAGAGTGTGAAAAAGGCAAATAGATTAGTCGGACTACTGAAGAGATCATTCATGTATATGGATAAGGAAATGTTTGTAACTTTGTTTAAATCCATCATTCGGCCCCATTTGGAGTATGCTGTGTCTGTGTGGAACCCTATGTACAAAAAAGATGAAAGAGCAATAGAAAAAGTGCAACGGCGGGCAACAAAAATTGTAAGATCAATTAAGAATTATTCTTACCCAGAACGTCTACATTATCTGGAACTTCCGTCACTACAATACAGACGAAAAAGGTACGACGTCATTCAAGTATATAGGATTCTCAAAGACATTGATAATTCAGGGAAGGATATATTTGATTTTGTGGAAAACAACAGGACAAGGGGAAACAACTCCAAAATTAGGCAGCAACACTCTAGGCTGAACTGCAGAAAAAACTCCTTTGGTGTCCCAGTTATCAAAGACTGGAATAGCTTACCAAATGAAGTTTCAAATGCACCATCATTGAACATCTTCAAGTCAAGGCTTAACATTCACTGGAGAGGAATGGATATCAAATTCAACCCTAACTGCTGTTGATATTGAAAGGTGACTTTTTGAATGAAGTTCACCAGAAACAATTAGATTTATAAGTGGAAATGTGAACTTGCAAGACGTGTTTTTTATTTGTACATACACTACTACAAAGAGTTAATTGGAACATTTTAACCATAGTAAAGTAGTGATTTTAACCATTGCGCATGCACAACCCTGAACATATTGATGAAGAAAGTGTCAAGGTGGTCAAGAAGCTTACAGCTTAAACAGACCGAGGATCAGGTATATCAGGTATATCAGGTGTTACCTGACAAATGACCGGCAATTCTAGCAACGAAATATTATTGCGTTCGAACGAAATGTTAATGCGTGCAAACGAAATATTTTTGCGTGGGAACTAAATATTGCACTCGAACGAAGAATTATTGCGTGGGAACGAGATATTCAAACGAAATCATTATTTCGTTGGAATGAAATAATTATTTCGTGGGAACGAAATATTATTGCGTGGGAACGAAATATTATTGCGTACAAAGGAAATATTATTGCGTACGAAGGAAATGTCGTTGTGTGGGAACGAAATAATTATTTCGTGTGAAAATTATTTCGTGTGAACGAAATAATTTGGCTATTTCAAATGTCGCAGTCGGCAATTTTTCATATATTCAATATTCTTTGTAATTATTCATTGAAAGTGTTTTGTGTTTACCTTCTTAATATTGTATAGTTTGCTTTGTAACCATTCATTTGAAGTTTGCTATATGTATTATTTGGATTTGTATTATATTTCAGTATTTGCCTTCAATAGTTTGCATTAAAACTGTAGAAAACATCGTAACTTCATTATTTTACTTTCTAAAATTTGTTGACAAATAATTGATCAAAAATAAATTTCATTGTAACACAATTTTACACATTCAAATAGAAATAATTAAACATAGTAACCGATGGTATTAAATCCAATATTGCAATAATATATATAAAAAAAACATATAGTGTTTTCATTTACGGCAGCGTATTAGACCCAATAAATGTAATTTCTTAAAATTAAATTGTCCCTCGTCTTATACATATGATTGTGATGCCAGATTGAAGGTATTGTTTATTCTCCACGTCAAAGATTAAACCCTGTCCACAAGGCAACAATCGACAAAATTTGCCAGGCCATAACTATACCCCCGCGGGATTGCTTCGCAGTCCTGAGAGATAAAAATGGGGAGATATAGCATTTTACATTCTTATTTTTCAAATGCACCATTTTTGAAAAGCTACATAGCCATAAGGTCTGATTCCAAAATGGGAGTTTCTCTCTGCATGGGTTGGTCTGGTACTGCAAGTTGTGAACTCGTATCAACGATGTTGATTCATGTATGGAAAATTATGAGAAACAATTCTGAAATGAAATTTTAAATATCTCAATAACATCTAGTCTTTTGACTTATAACTATAGTATAGGTAGTGTACTAATAGGGAAATATGAACAACCGAAATAAACTTGAAGATCAGGAGGAGATAACTCATATTCTCTACACACACCACATTTTTTTAATTTCTACCGCAAAATATCCAGAACTGAGAGTTTAAGCAAACTGGCTCAATACTATAGGATTATAGCTTTGTAAACAAAACAATATCATAAAGAAATGATTATAACATATGGTGTCATAATATACCTGATAAAACACAGATTAATTATGGTGCAGCTAATAAAACATGGCTAAAAACCAGCCCAAAAATCTCACATTTTCCCTTATTTTCTGAATGACCTATTACAAAATTACAAATGTATGCCAATTAATGTAAAAAAGGAAACCATTAACCTCTAAAGGATTCCAGGGACAGATAAGACCAAATCTAGATCAAAATAAGAACCCAAAAAAGCTGGTCAGAACTGTACTGATATAAAATAGTCAATTACATGATCTGGCAGTGAAAGCATTACACAATTCATCCCTAAATTTACACCATTTGTCTGTTAAATGAGCCCCTTCACCAGAGGCTTACATACAGTGTAAGGGAGACAACTCAACTTGCACTCTACTATATTCACTTCGTAGGAATTTATACCACTGATATATGAGAGTAATACATTGAGAAAAAAGATAAATTATACTCGAATTAATATCAGGTCATTTACGGAAAGGCAATTCTGTGTAGTATTTTCATGAAATTTGTTAACTCCCCATGGCAGTGTCTCCAAGTTGGGAATAAGCTGATAAACTTGTCGGCCCAAAAGGTACAAAGCACGGCTCAAACCGAAGAAATGAATAAATATATGATTTAAAGATGCCCCACCGCTGACAAATGGTATTTTTTCACTATTAAAAACATGAGCAGACGATTTAGTTTTTTTCTTCAGTTAAAAAAATTACTTACTTTGCGCCATTACCACCATTGATAAGTTTGAGCTTCTAATTTCACTTCAAGTTAAAAAATACAAAAAATAATTAATTGCATCCCGAAAAAAAATCCCTACCACATTATCGTACATGGAATGAACTACTGAATGCGCAAGTACCAAAGGCAAAATAAATTATTTTATATTATTTTTTGTGTTAATTAGACTATTATATACACGATTAAACACCACTTATTGTTCAAAGGATGAATATAATTTATGCTCTGGCGGCGGTGGAGCATCTTTAATGATTAAATTACTAAAATGAATGAGTCAAATTAGCTGATTAATGAACACAAAAACAGATAGTGTTTTATATCGATTGATTATGTTTCGCGGTCTTTTAAGGACGTGGCAATTACTTGTAGGAACCCAGAGTACCCCAATTTAACCCATCGACCTACAGCCTGAACGTATAACCTATATGTACATAAAATATATTAGATACACATAAATAGAGTTATAGTTACTATGAGAAATAGATAAATATAGGGAAAGAAATAATGCATAAAGCCTAATATTTGGTTTGAATAACTCCTAATCACAATGTACCACGCGGATTCAGAGAAGTTTATTAAATATTATTGAAATATACATCCTATTCTACGTCAGCAGACGTCTTTAACCCACCCCTCTGCCAGGCCCTTAGCACCTGTATCATATTGCCCCAAACCTCTGTGTCATAATCGTGACAAAAACATCTTCTGTATAATCACTTTCTAGGATATTGGTACATCTGCTTAGCTTTATTAACAACATATGTGTAATGTGAACTTATTTAACATAGTTATCAAAATTACAGTGTTGTTATCAAGACCGGAAGGCCTCCGTATTAAATATAACTATCAAATATGTATAACGTACATGCAAAATACCATCAACATTCGATTTGCAGTAAAACATATGCAGATTGGGTTCAGCCAAATGGTGTCCATGGACGCTGAATGATGAAAACGTCATATCCAGTTGTCATCCTATAGAGACCGCAGAACCAAATGGTTTCCCACAGACGGCATTGTTCACGTTTGCCACTGTCCAGGATAAATCCAAACACAACATACCTCCACCTCTGGGATGCGGGTTCAGATCCTATGATGGGCAATTGCCAGGAACTGACGGCTGGTCGATGGATTTTCTCCTGGTACTCCGGCATTCCTCCATCGAAAAACCTGGCACGTCCTTAAATCGCCCTGGCTGTTCATAGAACGTTAAACTAATAGAACCAAAACAAAACATGTCCGAAAATAATGCTGAATCACTACATATGGAAAAAAAAAAACAATAATAATTCTTCCGGCTTCACGTTGAGGTGGTTTTAAAGCATTTTATTTATATATTTTTTTTCACGTAGCAATATACTGCAAATAACTAAATACTTTAATTCTTATTCACATTCAGTATCGCTATCGCTTCATGATCATCACAACTACCATCGATATCATCATCACTGTATGATTTTCATCACCATTATCATCATTATCTTTATTTCTAACCTTGACAATGGATCAGATATCAAAAAATATATTTCTTAGTAAAAAAACGCATTATCATTTCGACAATTTCGTGGATATTGAATATAATGAGATCGACAAACGATAACCTAATAAGTGAGTGGGAAAGAAATTAGTGCGTTTTGTACGTGTCTTTATGTTGAAATGCGCTGAATATGATAAACAAACAAACCACAATTTTATGCATGATTGTAAACTGTTAGTAACACTAATAATGTAATAATGATACATAGTATGCATTATTTTTAGTCTTATATGGTTATCCTTTTAGTTTTCATCATTTCATCACTGAAAAGGTGTATAATATTAACTATAGGCCGTGCCACTCCCTTTTTATAATGTAACCATGTGCCGTACATCTCTCGAGATAAACATTTGCTACGAGCCGTACACCTCCTTTGCTATTTGCCGTACAACATTGCGATTTGGACGAACCTTTTTGACATAAATGGAAGGGGCTGAGAAGTATTTTCTTGTGTATCTACCCTTATATATCATAATAAAGTAATGTAGTACTATGCTATTTTTATGGTCGATGATAAGTTCTTTTCCAGCATCTTTTCTAAGGACAGGCGATTTACGTCTGACCTCCCTTGTTGTGGTGGCATGTTTATATCTGTCAAGTTTTTTATCGACTTCTTTCGAAAACCATTTATATATCATTGTGTGGCTGATATATTCGGAAACACTTGTACTAAACGTCAGTATCCAAAAGTATCTCAAAATGCAGATAAAAGCAACATTCTTATTTCATCCAAATCCTGATTTTCTCACTCTCGCTTCAGGGGGGTACCTAGCGCCGGTGACATTAACACACGATGATTATGGTCGTCATATTTCATGAATCGTCTCAAAGGTCTGATCAAGAGGTTGATAAAATCCGTAATACTGATAAAGAATACGTCTTAAATAAATTAAAATATATTCTACATAATTGAAATACAAATAATCTTTAAGATTTCAAGAATCAAGACAACATTACATTCAAAGAATGTAAGTTAATGTTCTTGTAATAATGGTTTCTAAAACAAAGTTGCCATTTAAGATCAATGTTTAAATGAAAATGTCCAACTTCACACCAGTTGACACTACTTAACAACAGTAAATATTATATGCTTTGTGTGTGGACAACATACCAAATGCTGAAATATTGTACCAAGTTGTTCATGTGGAAGGAAGAAGAATTGTTGATGAGATACTAGTTGTTAACCAACTTTCTAATACACTGTAACAGTTACGATTGTTCAAGCTAAACCTATTTATAACTGAGCTTACATAAAAATGTGTGTCTTTTCAGGCTTTGTCCTATACAAAAGCTCTTTTGAAAATACAAACATGCAAATTTGATCTACGGAGTCAGCAAACATTTATCACTGAAAGAATATCAATTAACTTAATGATGACAATGGAATTGGGTCCTAAATAAAGGCTTTTTTTGAAAGTTAATGTGTCGGTATTTTCAGTTCTATAATAAATCATTATCATGACCGTCCGTTCGCAAACAATAAAATTGACATCTTCCAATCACTAGAATTAATTCATCTTGATCTATAAAAACATGTTTACAAATGTTTTACCGCTGTAACCTAGACTTCATAGATTGTTATTATGTAATGGAAATCGGCTGTACGTATATAACAATTACTGAATAAACTGTATTTCGGTCAATCGGCTTATTCTGTCTGGCGAAAAAAAATATAGATAATATTACGTTTATTATCATTGCAGAAGTATGGCACAGTGGGATACACGGCTACAGGTAGGCTTATTATAATAATGAAACACATGTTTGGTTTTACATTTCTTTAATGGTGGAAATTCTATTGAAATCAATATATAAGAGGTGTTTACAAACTTAAAGAAAGAAGATCACTGTTATATTGGTTTAATTTGCTACATTGTTTTACGTTAATCGAAAACTGTCCTCAAAAAGTGTTTTGTCTTATGAACAGTCGTTTATAATTGTAATAAGAATATTAGGTCGGATTCAGTTATCTCGTAATAATAAATTCATATTGATGCTTCCTTTATGTTCTAATGTCGATTTGCAATAGTCGTAACATGTTGCTTTACAAGTGTACATATTGTGATTTACAGTTTCCATGTTAGTCATCGTTTACATATTGCACCCAATATGGATATATATCGATACATAGACACCGACATATGTTAACTGAAAGCATGATTTGTGTGACTTGAAAGTAGCAAACGATAATGGAATCGCATAATATCCAGATAGATGTCTGATCCGATTGTTGATAATTATATCAAACATTATCAACTTTGATATCATTGTTACCTTAACCAACGTAATATAGAAACATCTTGAAAATTTGGTATTGCTTACAATTGCATTATAGATTCAACTGAACCATGTCATGTGTAAGCGAGGACTACCTGTTTGAACACGTGGCTTGTTTATTTCGATAAAATATAATTGACACGTTTCTACTTTACAGCCACCGGATAGTTGCCAGGTGAGTTTTATGATGAATTTTATGAACGAGATCAAGAATGTCAATTTATAGATTAGAAAAAAAATAATGGGGATATATTTTCAATTCCATAATATCGCAGATATCACCAGTATTTTTTATTCATTTGATTTATTTTTAAAACAAATATTTTACCTAGTAAGTAAATTACCTTACGAATAATCAAGTGGATATATACTAACATGTTCTGATGCAGTGTAGAGCTATGTATCTCATTACTTTATATTTTAATTTTATTTTCGAAAAGACATGCAGACAAACCGAGTGTATATGTGTAAGTATTGTTTGTTTCATTTTCTTTAAACTTTAAAGCGAAAGTCGGACAAACAAAGGCTAAAGTTGGTAAAAATGTTGTTAATACATCCAGTATAATTTCTTATGAAATAGAAACATAAAATCTTCCATCAAAATCGCTCTGTATGCGAAGAAATTAATATATATTATAGGAATCCTAAAGCGTCTTTCCGACCGGCTATCAGTGCAGTTCACTGCATGTGGGTACGTTATCATTGCGAGCGACTATATTAGCCGGTATATTAGGTAGGTAACTATGTCCAGAACACCCCGCTTTCGTATTCATATCTTGGTCGTAGTCAAAACGCCCAATCCCAGCTGTGATGAAGATTAACATAAAAAACTGAAACCTATCAGCGCAATCTGTTGTTTTTCTCTATATCCGTTTAATGTTTTTTAATGTCATATCAATTCTTAACGAAGGAAAAATGACGAAAATATGTTTACGATTTTACAATTTGATCTATCTTTGCAAAAATGTATTGATTGATGCAATACCTATTTTATGTTTTTTTCTTTTTCATCATATCCATGTTACTTACTGTGATAAATTGATCACTAATGGTGATTTACATCTGACAGATTTATTGTTGCTTTTAAGATAAAAGTATCGATTAATACACGCTTTTGTACTTGATACATGCTGTGTTATTTCTGATGAAATAAGTTTAATTTCAATGACAAAATGCCTATCGTACTGTCAATTTATTAATCACTTTGTTAAGTACGACTTTATTATTTTCATTTTTTCAGTACACTGTATTAAGGAATTATTAATTATTGATATCCAAGTTATTAACATTACGAGCGATTATGAACATTATAGCCGGTTTTCTGAGGAGTTAACTATGCCCAAGTAATGCACCCTGTAATGTTCGTATCCATGTCGTGGTCGGAAACAGTCAAAACGCCAATTTGGTCAGCTTGTGATTCACGATTAGACCATTGTAAAAAATATGAAACATATTCATAGCGCAATCTAATTGTTTTTTCATGATATTGGATTTACTGTGGGTGTCTTGTTGTTTTAAGATGAACGTGTCATATCAATTATAATAACAATTAAAGGATTTAGGCCATGACTTTATGAAAAGCTGTATTTTGCGCTATTATGATGCAATAATGTTATTAATTCCGATATACTGTGTTTCCCGAGTCCTTCGTTACTGGTATACCAGACAGACGTCTGTTCTGAGCACGCCTCTTAATATGAATACTTTGTGGGCGAGATCGAAGCTGATTGGCATGTGACGTCACAAGTGCATAGACGCCGTCATCTTTACAAAGACGCTCCCAAGATATTAAAGACCGCCTCTATTATTAGCTTATTTTTTACAACAATCCAACATCATCGGAGACACTTGTCAAAAATTGTCGTCATAGTTGTATGTGCGGCGTTTGGTTGTTATAACCACAACAACAAGAAAGGAGGACAAACGATAAGTTTTTCCAGTTTTCCAAAGGAGAAGCCATACCGCTAGATTTGGATACATTATAAGCGGCGTGCATTCAAGCCTTCTGCCCATTATAGATTGTGTGAGGAACATTTCTCTGCATCATGTTTTGCACGTGATCCAGCAGCTATGGAAGTTTTGGTTATGTCGTCGTCGTACTCGCGGAAGATTTTGAAGAAAGATGCAGTGCCCGATGTTCCCCTGAACCTGCAATGAAGTTTGCAGAATCAGTCTTTATGCCCGACCCCGTGTACGAAGGGCGTTTGAGAAGCGTGCCAGAGCTGAGGTAGGCATATATGATATAGCATCAAGGAATTGTGTAATGACCTATACATATCTAAATATATCCGTGTCTAGACTAATTCATGCCAGAATGTAATTATTAATTCGATTTAATGGCGTCGTGTTGTACTGTACCTAAACAATTGCTTTTCGTCGGGTTTATGTACAGTACTGTAGAGCAGGGAAAATAAAAAATCGAAACAGGTCGGCTATTTGATTACACATGTGTAAAATAAACAACAATATATTTAGGCCTAGAGTATATGTATACATACATGTATGAGTTTATATCTGTGAATATATTTTTTTAATCCGGGGAGGGGGGAGCATTTACACTACTGACTCTATGTAATTTTAAATTGAATTCTACAGGAAAGTAATTAGATGTTATACAGTTGACTATATGTACGTGTATGTTAAAAATAAATAACCACTAGTAGATCTGGGCCTGGAACATAATGTGAATATGTTTTTCAATCGATTTAGAATTGATTTAATGGATTTCCATTTATCCTATATTTATGTATATGGGAATTTCTACTTTGATCTGTGTTACCCATCTACAGTTACATACATTTACATTAATTTATAAATTGATATAAAACTATTATGCTGCCGAATTGAATTAATGACAAATCTAGTCATTCGATCCTTATTGCCTGTGGTACATTTCTAATTGATCCTTCATACCCAAAAATACATATTATTAAAAAACATCAATTGACTCAAATTAAATTATATAGGAAAAAATCTGATTGGTAATTTTTAATTTAATTTTTTTTTCATGTTTCAGATCGTTTCGAGTGTAATTTGTATCAATGCACTGACGGATCTCACATATACAGGGACCAACCATGATGAGGGGGAGATGGATGAAACACAGGCTATTCAGCTGCTAAACAAAACGCAGGATACTTGCTGTCAAACCATGCCACCCATTATGTGTAACAAGAAGGTTCAGGTAAAACTAATGCCCCTCTTCAGATAACTCGGTATCATCAGACAGACGCAGCGACAACACCAATGCGTCGGTCATTTGGAACTCACACGGATCCCAAAATAACCAAGATCAGAGTAACACCAGCTGCTGAGATTTCTGACCAGTCTAGGTATGTGTCTCATGAAAATGAGGAAGAAGACGAGATTGATAATGATGTATGTATGGACAGTGACGATGAGGACTATTATCCAACATCAGATGTTTTAAAAGGTAGCGATGATGATAATATGGAGGGAAAAGTAATTACGAATCGCCGCTTAGAGAATTATGTGACTCCTGTGGAAGCAGTTCCTGGTTAGTGAGACAGCTCTCGCAAAACTTTTTTTCTGTTTGTAAATATTGTTCAGGTGAATGCACACCTCTTATCCAATTCACCAGAGGTACAATGATTGTGACCAGGTCTGTGTGTGTAAATGGAACTCTTCTACATGCAAGCCCCAACCATGCTACAAGACATTACCCTGGTGCAATTCAATGACTGTTTCTGCAATAATGACCAGTGGCAGCAGTGGGTCAAAGGTACTTCAGCTTTTCCACAACAAGAACTTGCAGATGTTCAGCACCAGAACTTGCAGTCGTTTGATTAGTTTATATGTTGTGCCATCTATTCAAACCACTTGGATTGCCTCTCAGGCTGATCTGTTCGAACAGATACAAGGACAGGAGGTGATGCCAAATGTGACTCTCCGGGGTACTCTGCAAAGTACTTACACCCTCATGGATCTCAGGGGCCCGTGCTATGGCCAAATTAAAGTTGCACAGTAGAGGTGTATGACAGGGTTTCCTTTTTGATCCAAAAAGGTATCAAAATAATGTTTTATGTCATCAAACTGTATTATTTTCGAAAGAGTATAAATAATTACATATTATGATCACAAATGTGTAGGCAAAACGTGACAAATAAAATTTTGGCTACATTTTAAAGACAGAAAATTTTGAAATTTGGGGTGTTATTTTCGGCCATGTCAATTATTAACACTAGTTATTCACCCACTTCCAGTTTGAGTGCACCAAAACTATTTTCAAAAAAGTTGGCTCACTACCTGAAGTAAATATTGTGAAAAATTCAGAAAAATTGTGGACCGGTAAGTTTTTCGTTTAAAGGTTATACTATGGCAAGGTCTTTTTTAGAAACGTTACATAATGATATGAATATGCTTATTTTGGATCATTAATCACGAAACTAACGGTGTCAACATTAATAGGTAATCCAATACTCATCTGAAACGCTTGATATGCTTTCAAATTGATTTGTTTAGTGATACTTTGTAGAAAAATTAAGAATTACTCAATCAAAATTACAAAATAATTGGGTATTTTAAGACCATAATAAGCTCTTTTGCATTTGAAGTAGCTCCACTAATGTCCTGTTCTAATGATTTATTTTGTAATAATAGAGCATATTTACAGTGAAGAGAGTGATTAAAATGAGATTCGGTAACTGTGTGGATTGAGAGGGAAGAGTTACCAGGTTACATGCTGGGTCATGTCACAACACTTCTTAACATTTATGTTGATTCATGTTTACACATTCTGTAAATCTCATCACTCTTACATATTATAATGTTTTAAATTTTAAGTTTAATTTGGTCGGGAAACTCATTCAGGTATCATTTTAGATTTAGATACATTAATGCCAATACTTCTGTAATCATGGAAAATAACAACTGAATGTAGAAGTTTTAATAATGAAAATGCACGTTATCTATAAGTAGATCATCAAAACTTGATTATTCTTTATTGTCAATAATCATATTTGAATTCCATGTTAGATTTATTTGATGGTTAGAAAATTAAATAGCTTTACTGAGTATTAGACACAAAAGAAAGACTTCTATCACGGTACATGTGCATGGTGTATATCCCTGTGGTAAAGAGTGTGTGGCGATGAAACCGTTTTATTCCATGCTATATAAATTGAATCTAGCCTTAAAATTATTTTATTATTTATTAGTAATTCTGAAGTAATCCTTATGGACAAATACATTCTTAAAATTGTTAATTGGCGGATATGGTATTAATCGTACAGAGATAATTGAGAAACAGTTAAACAAATAATGAGATGATAATAATGTCTGATCAAACTGGAAATCATTTAGATGCAGTGTATTGTATATACTTCATGTTACTTACCTGTGTCTCACATATAAATTAATTTATTTGGCTCCCCCTGACATGAATAATTCAGGTTGTGATAACCAAAATTTCTAATAAAATCAAAATATAATAACTGAAATGATAAACCTTAAGCCATTTTGATTGATAGTATGATGTGTTTACGATAAACAAAGCTGATTATGAAAAGTAAAATTGTGGACCACAAAAAATTTTGACTGTTTCATTAACCATAAAGATGCTGTTAGTTTTTTAATCTGAAAAAAAACTTAGTTAACCTTTAAAGAATTCATGAAAATTCTGAAGAAAATTCAAAAACTCGAAATCAAACTTCAGTTGATTGATCACAAAATGTTCTGAACAATCAAAATCTTAAAACTGCTAGGAAATAATAAATGTAGTAAAATTAATACAATTTTGAACGAAAAAAAAATTGTCTTTTTTTGACACGAATATTTGTAAGGGTGTGATTTGATGTCATTGCCTACACTTTGAAAGCACACTGTTTTGAAAAACAACAACATTATACATAATGTGTACTCTAAGTACCTGATTCTCTTACATAATAATCTACTCCCGCCCGTTTTTTTTCAAAATTTTGTTATTATTTTACTTTTGATGCCTTTTATTAAAATAAAAAGAATATTTCTGAGAATGCTGTTGCAATCATCATCTAGCTTGAAAAGTAAATGATTATGCCCTAAAATTCCGAAATAATTTGTTATTGTGATTCAATCTTTTGATTATTCTACAATTTGTAGGTTTTAAAATCATATATTACTTTACATTTGATGTAACTAATGGTTTGTAAATAAGATTAAGAAGTTACTTTCTTTGCTTTCTCAATTTATGATTAAAAAGGGCCGTGGTGCGACCATGGTGTAATATTGATGAAAATAGACCTTACCTCAGTAAGACCTTTATACGACAAACTTACCGGTCCACAGTTTTTCTGAAATTTTCACTACATTTACATCAGGTAATGAGCCAACTTTTAAGAAAATATTTTTGGTGCACTCATACTGGAAGTGGGTGAATCACCATTGTTAATAATTGATATGGCCGAAAACAACACACAAAATTTCAACATTTTCTGTTTTAAAAATGTTAGCAAAATTGTATTTGTTACATTTTGCCTACATATTTGTTATATAATATGTAAATATTTATACTCTTCAGAAAATAATACAGTTTGATGACATAAAACATTATTTTGATACCTTTTTGGATCAAAAAGGGAACCCTTCATACACCTCTACTGGGCAACTTTAATTTGGCCACAGCACAGGACCCTGGGACATTTTGAATTTTTTAAACGTATTTCAAGGGTTTGCATTAATGTTGCTTCATGTAACATTTAGTTTTAATAAAATTGATTCATGGACAAATTTCCATTGGTCGTGAAAGAGGTCCTTTACATGTTTGTAAGAAATGTATTGCCATTATAACGAGAAATAAAAATACACTCTGGCAAAGACCGTGGAACATAAACTATGTTTTAACATATTATAACTGTACAAATTTAACTATATCAACACCAATACATTTTGATCACCATAAAAAATCTTAAAGTAATTATAAGCACATCTTCAACTTTAACTTTTGGTCAATGTCATTCAACAGTAAGTATCTACTAGTATGACTAGATTTACACAAAATATCACTGGTGAAGTTAGCTGGGGTCTAAGAGTGCACATTATGGCAAAAAACACCTCTGCATTTTTCCATCTCCCAACCTTTCTGACTATTCCTGGATCAACCTTCGATGGCTGATGTATCCCCTGTTAGTCTAAAATGCTTGGCACTGTACACTTGATTCCCCAACCCAGCTAACACAATTGCTTCATCGAATATTTTAGCGATGGATGAAGCTTCAAGCGCTTTTTATGGTGATTTTAATGTCAGGAATACTGGACCATCAGTGGTTCTATATTTGTTTATTCTGATATTATAGTTCTCAAGTGTTTTAATTGGTTCAATGACGGGGCTATTTCCCCTAGGTAAGGAGACTGTGAAGCCAGTACGTTGGATGTCGTTTTTTTTCGCAAACAGTGTCACATTTGTTTTATCATCCATAAATTCAATATTGTTCACAGAAAATATTATTTTCTCTGATTTACCATCAACATTGAAATGTACACTTAGGTGCAATGTCAGAGGGTCTTAACATTAAAGTCAAAGATAACAGTGATATTGTCTTTAACCTTAATGACTTAATGTCAAGCTCCTGATTCACTGGCACTTTATAAACATGTCATGAAAGGGTTTCAATGGCATCACTTTAGATTTGTTCATTGGTACACCTGTGCCAGATTTTACTAGAGCAGTTACGAGATCACGTATTTCACTAGAGTGTGTAAGATCGCCCTATTGTTTGGCCCTGTACCAGTGGTTTAGCGCGGCACATGTATTGAGTACAAAACTAGGTCTCTCTGATGCATTAGCTATAGAACACATGTATTCTACTAGACATGCGGTACTATCAGGTGGAAAGTTGTACTTTAATTTCTGACATTACTTAGAACAATGAATAAGGGACCTATTGTGGGGTTCAAGACTACTTGGAGCTAAGCAGAATTTAAACCTATCTATACATTTCTCAGACCACCCAATACCTTAATTGTGCTTGCCACACACCCTCCAGGCATAAATCTTCTATTTTAGATTCGGATCGGTTCGGGAGTCGCTCCCATTGCCCGACACGTATTACGATGTCGTGCACACATATTGAGTTTATACTATGTCTAGAATGTATAGAAGGATGCAGAAAGGCGGGTTTACAAAATTGTTTTCCACAGTCCAATTGTCCTGGGCAAGAGCGTCCACGCCCTCTGTGAGTGGCTCCCAGTACCGACTGTTGAATCTTGGTAATTGTGCAAACCGATCGATTGTGTGGGGACCCCACAGTTTGTCTATGTACGCGAATAGACGTGGGTGAAGTATCCATTCATTATTTCATTATACCGGATGTATGCGCACACTTTATTGAGGTTCCATTCGCGAACGCCTCTGTCCATATTGCTAATGCTTGTTTTGACAGCTGTAAACCCGGACCCCCATGTTATTTATGTACCCATTGCTGAGATATTGTCCGTGAGAACCTGTACGCGTTCGTTTTGAATTAAACTTGAAAACGCTTTGATGGACATGAGTATCGCCATCATTTCTCGCTTGTTCGAGGACCTGTACGACATGCGTATGTTCCAATCCCCTAATGCGACTTTGTCCCCGCATACACCCCCTACCCCCATCCAAGATGGTGTCTGTCACTATCTGCACCTCGTATGATTCCGGGCATATTTCTCTATAGTTCCAATGATCAACCGAGTCTAACCACCACTGAAGTTCAGTTATAACGTCTCTAGTTAAGTCTAAGCTCGAGTTCCACGAGTCGCGTTGCCTTAAAAGTCTATATCTGTGTCTTAAGAAAAGGTTACCAGGGGTGACTGCCCACGCTACCGAGACACACTGACCTGCTAGTTTCCCTAAAGTCCGAGCAGGTAATCTTCTCTTTGCTGCAGCATTACCTATTGTATGTCTGAGTTTATTGACACACTTCCCCTGTACGCGAATCACAACTGTTGATTGGGTTGAAACAATATAACCAATATATTCAATATTCATTCTGTTATTAATACGGACACCTATGTCTTCCAAACAGTGTAACACTTGGTCTGTGTGGTCAGTTATCTGCATTTTATTGGCAGAAATTAAAAAAAAGTTACGACCACACTGACCCTAATACCTAAAGATCTGAGATACAAACAATGGGACATAATATCTTATTGAAGTAATATGATGAACAGGACAGGCCAAATGGGAGAACTTTCAACCTGGATTACTCACCTTTCCAGCAAAAACCTAAATAATCTTTACAATCATCAGCTACACGTATATGCAAAAAAACGTCCTGAATGTCCACAGTAGTATGCTTGTCCCGCTGTTGTAGAGTTCGAGCTACCTGTCGTATATCTTCATTTCGGTATTTTGGCACGCTGCAGAATGAATTTAAGTGTCTCAGATCAGTAATTAGTCTAAACTTTCCACTCTTCTTAGCTACACAACCAATAGGATTTACACACAATGGTTTTTGTTACACTTTTCAATACAACCGTTGTTGATTAGTCTTTTGTTTCATCTGAAACAAACGTAGATTGTTTATGCGTAAGTTTATGATTGTGTAATTCAAATGTACGGGGGTTCAGAACTTAGCGGCATTCCAAAGCCGTCTTCGATCCATTTTAACAAGTGTTCCGGTGCACCAATTAACCTCCAGGTACTCAAAGTGTCACAGATGGCTCCAATGCATATCAGTACAAACCAGAAACCACGTTAATCGTCCTTCTCTGTTGATAATTCCTCGGGATGTCTATCACAACGACCGCGATTCCCGTAATAATGTGTGGATGGGAATTGATTTTGACAAAAACTGGAGAACACGTCCTGTCCTTGAGCTTTGTACGACCCACGTCCACGACCACGCGTGCTTGGTTTACCGGCTGCTAACAATGCCGCGGCAGAACGAAGTGTCTCTACAGCCTCACCATTGAGATCAGACTATTTTTCTGTAACGCACGAAATAGTTTCGACGTCGATGCATCAAAATGACTGTTTACAACTAACAACGCATATTCATCCTGCAAGTATTCAATTTTCCAGGTCATTCTGTGTGACCTCTCTCCCTGCTTCCAACGTAGTTAAACGGTTGATAGCGGTTTCATTATACTTGCTGCATTTACTAAGTACATTCAGCATAGGCTGGTCAGCACGGGGCATTCCCTGACGTGACTTATTGAGGTTTAGTTCACTCTGTAATTTCATTTTACTAACTGAATCTCCTAGTGCCTGGAAGTCACCTTGAATATCTTCGCTGTCCCCAAAGGTGCGAGGCTTGTTGTAGGCCCACGTGGGTAAGGGTGGTCCCGCTTAATTCCAGTGAGATTCCGGCTTAATCTACCTTCTTTACCCGATTCCCTGTTTCCCTGGGATGCAGTGATACCTTCAAAATTTCTTATACCATTTTTGCATCGATTGCCCTGAACTTGGCATACACATCCTCAAAGAATTTGTCCAATGTTTGCCCCATCGACGCCAGTGCGTCCTTCTTGTTGGAGTTAACAAGTAGAGAACGCAGAAATCAATACGTCATACATTTATGTGTATGACGTATCGACCCAGTTAGGCTTGGTCATGTGACTACTAATAAAACTTGTCTAATCTGACACCTGAATTTTCCAACATCCTGTCTAATCCGACCAAAAGAATTGCTCCCCCATTGTGTCAGATTGCACACATTTCACTGTACATATATATTAAATCAAAATCTTAACTTTTATTATGGGCAATTCAGCCAATTATCAAATAAGAAATAACATTGTGACATTACACAGTTTCTGGTATATGTGTTTAATTGCGATATGTATGATAGGGACAAAGAAGCAATTCTAACCGTGTCGACAAAAAATACATGTATGTATGTTTGTATGTATATCTGTGCGTGTGTTTGTCTATATGTTTGAGGGTGTTTGTGTATATGTTTGTGTACATGTTTGTATGCATTTTGATTTTCAATAAAGACAAAAATATATGCGATGTTTGATTTGATCATTCAATTTCTATATTTGTTTTCTCACATTTTGTCTTACTACAACATTTTATAGGAAGAAGAGATAGACTGATGTGATATCTGTTAAATAATAAAACTTGTTGAAATACCAGTTATTCTGTTAAAAATAAAAACGAAATCAGTGCTGAAATACATATGCTGTCTTAGTATTATTATTTGATAATGTCAATGTATGTTGATTTTAACAAACACGAGTCGAGAGGGGGTTGGTTGGTGTACAATTATGTGATACCGTACTCAGTAACTGTAATGAGGGCCTACATGTAGTACTACACAGGCCTGCAATACACATACGCACTCACCCTCAGGTAAAAAATGGTAAACAAAACAAGTGATTTGGCCAAAAAAATGTTTTTTTTTGCATATACTCGATCATTATGTTCAATAAAGCTTCTTACAAATATATGTAACCTGCATATATGCAGATTAATCATAGCAAAATTAATTATAAGAACGGAAACTAGGGAAATCTCTTAATTGTTTAATTTCATTTTTGTCAATAAAAAGTTAAAGACGCTCCACCGCCGACAAATGGTATTTTTTCACTATCAAAAACAGGAGTAGATGATTTACTATTTTTCTTCAGTCACAAAAGTTACTTATTTTACACCATTGCCAGCATTGGAAAGTTTGAGCTTCTAATTTTACTTCAAGTTAGAAATATGAAAAATAATTAATTGCATCCCGAACAAAATCCATGGCACTATATCCTATATGGAATGAAATACTGATTGCGCATGCACCAAAGGCAAAACGAATGAGTTTATATTAATTTTGAGTTAATTAGACATACCTATACACGATTAAACACCAATTATTGTTCAAATATTGAATGTCATTTATGCTCCGTCGGCGGTGGAGCATCTTTAACTATAGTGGTAAAATCTAGGCAGGGTCGGAGGACCCTAAACAAACAAATATTGTTTTGGCCAATTCACAGCCATACAAAATGTGAACACATAATGTATGTACCATATATCTGAAATTTATGGGTCATTGTTAGAAACCCAGCAATAAGCACATGTTACCCTGTCAGGTAGGTTAATTGACACCAGAGACTTGTATATATATATTATATGTTGATACTAACGTCTCTGTTGACACCGGCGTGATCTCTGAAGTGTAGTGTACATCTTTACATGTTGTGAACGCATAATAACAAATATTTAGCTGTCTTACATTCAAAGACCACGGAACTTCGTTAGACTTAAAAGAAATAAGCGAATAAACCAGCTGATAGATCAAAGGATAATGCGTGTGTAGAGTCGACACAATCTTTCGTTGGAAAATAAAAATCAAAATAATTGAAAATGTATGTTTTGACAAGATCGTCAGACCAGATATATGTAATTTGAGAACATAGGCCGATTAAAAAATGTATAACAATTGTGATATTTTCAAAGGATTTTTTCAAGTTCGATTAATCCTGAATATATTCCAGAAATATCTCTCACAATAAAAATCTGTATTTCTCAACCAATGTCGTAAACTAACCATGCAGTGTTGTGAAGTCGCTGTTCTACTAACCATGCCGGATGGCTTCCTCGTCATCAATGCCAGAGTCCTCTGAATCCGAATTATATCTATCATGGAAGCTTTTCTCCACTCTCAGTGGTATGGTTCGATCTTGAAAACGTTGTTGGCGTCGGGAGTTTCGTTGCCATCGATTTCCATGTTGTAAAAAAAGCTGTAGGGAGTTACTGAAGAAAGCTGTCAAACGCTACGAAACTAGTACTCAGTAGGCGGGCTGTGTCGTGAGAGTTTGTACTTGTGACGTCATATTGTCACGTGACCACTCAGCTCATTAAAATATTATGCCAAGCCTCACAGCATCCCTGACTGCCTTGAAATAGCTGAAAGCGCGTATAGGAATATCGGGGAAGAGCTAATTTGCTTTTTACATAACTTTGTAATATGTCTGGTTTGTATTTTTACAACAAACAAAAATCGTCGCCTAAATCCTTAAATATTTCGAGATATCTATTTGTAAATACCATCAGCCATATTTCCCCCCGAATTGTTTTACTTACATATTCTTGTCCATAAATTGACAACAAAAACTAATGAACTATTAATTGTTATGGTCTGCAAATAAAACTGGCGTATCAATGCATAATTTAAATGTTATATTAATATACATATGCATATACATGTGTTACATTTCATGATTTAATGTAACCTTTAATTGTTTATTCACAGAAAACCTGTCCTAAATGTCAGGTGAGTACCGATGTTTATCTTCTGTCGGTAGGAACATTTTGTTTTATCTATATGGTGACCAGAGAACAGGAATAGTAACTGCTTAAGTGATAACGGTTAGATTATTTATAGGATACAGTATATCGGTAATGGCTTTGTGGCGTTGAGACATCAGACATTTACATGTATCAATTTGATAGAATCAATCATAGTAACAGATAATAGTAAGACTAGTATTTGTATATGTTGGTTATCCACACTAACCCATCTGAATCTATATTAGGATTTGTTGTTGTCTTATTCTTGCTAAATCAATCATTTTTATGTTACAGTACAAGGGGAATGACTTCAAAGTAAGTATCATATTTCATGAAATTGTCAGTCATATACAATAGTGAATCATTTACTGAGACGTTGAACTAGTATTAATAGAGAAATGCCATTGAACATACACGTCTAACGTATATATATAGGGGTCGCGGTGGCCGAGTGGTTAAGATGTACCGACATATTACCACATGCCCTCCACCTCTGAGCGCGAGATTCGAATCCCATGTGGGGCAGTTGCCCAGGTACTGACCGCTGGTCGGTGGTTTTTCACCATTTCAAGACTTTCCTCCCATCAACAAACCTGGCAATGTTTTAAATTTACCCAAAACTGTTAATAGGGACGTAAACAAAGTAATCATAAACAAAAGTTGCGTAATTTGCCAAAAAGTATTGTACAAGCTAATCCAGTAGATACATATAAATAATCCTTATAAATAGTTTCAAACTGATAATTAGCATATCATGGATTCGGTGACACTTACAAATTAGCATAAGTATAGTAAACGCACCACTTAAATTTTGTATTACATACTTTCACATGAAGCTCAATCGAAACATAAGATAGTTATATTAGAGACGACAGTTATCTGATGATTATTGCCAGGCTTTATATTGTAGGACTAGATATGAAGGATAGGGATATTCTACCCGAGGGTCACAAAATGTAGTAAAAACCGAGGCTTTCCGAGGGTTTTGCAACATTTTGTGATCCCGATGGTAGAATATCTCTATCCGTCATATCCACTTATGAAAGAGTATTTTTCTTTCATATCTCGACGTTTTACTGCAAGTTTACAACTATAATATCCGCGATTTTGAAATAAATTCGAAGAAATCCACGACTGGAAGTCAATTTTCTATACATGAAAATACATGATATTTTCAACACACATTCCGTTGTTTGCATCTTTTAGAGTAAAACCAGTCAATTTTGTGAAAAAAAGTTAATATTGTACCGAGGATAGAGTGATTTTGTTGACGCTGTGACATCACGAGGCTTTATTGCATAGACGACAGTCTGACAGCCTGATGTTTATTATCCAGGCTTTATATTGTAGGACTGGACCGCATAATATATGTTATGTTTTGTAGGTAAACAGGTTTAACACGATAAACAAAATTTAGTGAGACGGAAATTTCACTATATTAACTTAAGATAAGGTAATGATTTTTTTTTATCTATGTCTACTACGTAGCTGATCCGATGGCATATTGATTAAACGATCACGAGGCTAATATTATTGATGAATGATAATGGATAAATATAGCTATATCATTAAACTAGATATTGCCATATATGACAAAATATTTACAATTACCAAAAGAATAAATAAGAATGGATTAATTGAAACACAACCCATAATTAGCAACATTCTGTTGAGATCATTACTTGCTGTTCAACATATACACACCACAGCCCAACATAAAATTAGGTATTAGAAAATGAAATAAACGTATTGATACCCCATATAATAAAAAAAATAACTTAAATGACCTTTACGTGAAATCCTCAAAAAAAACCCATAAAAGTACGAGACGTTTACGTATATCGATATGTACCCCATTTTTAAAATTCCAAGGTGCTAAGCGATACAGACATAACTAATGTTAACATAACTCATACCCATATGATTATAAGTAAAGAACAGTTACTATAACAGTAAATTTGGCTCAAAATAAATTAATTCTTTGTTGTAGGAAAGACACATTAGAATAGCATGTTGATAAAATTGAACCAAATACTTGAAAAATTATGATAGTATACTGATCCAGCATTTACATGTACTAACAACATATTTATAGTTCCTATGTTCTGGTATTTTTGTTAGTATTCATGAGGTATAGCCTGTGAAAACGTTATAATTCAGATGTGCGTTATAGGTGATACAAATGCTTTCTTTCTTAAGATATTAACCACTTTCACAAAGCTAATTGTTTCAAGTTCACAAGGTATTTGTTACCTCGTAATCAAGTAATTGTTTCACTAATTATACGGTATAACCATCGTCATATTCAGTATGATCATACAATTAATGATTATTGTATTTTTTAAATCGACGCAGTTATCAATAACATTTATTTATAAGTTGGTAATTTAAATGTTATTTTTTGTATAAGAGACATAGTACAAATCCATGCTTCTGTATGATACTATAACTCCTTACCTTTCGTATTACAAACATGAAGCAACAATCGAAGCATTAGACAGTTATATCAGAAACGGCAGTTATATAATTGTTATAACCAGGCTTTATATTTTATAACCAAACGACTTGTGTATATTTTTCAATTATCTTTTTGTACTTAAAGACATATTTTCGTATCATATCGACATTATTTTTAGTTTGTTAGATGTAAGGATTTAATGAATAATACAAAACCTGCTTAAAATGAAACGGTATCAGATAGTTCTTATTATAATGTATTGGAGTATGGCTGTTGTAAATAAGAGCTATATACATATGTCTTTATCAATAACCACAGTAACCCTTTTGTATGATACTAACATTACAAAGGTATTTTAGAAAAAAAAAACCTTATAAAAACGTTATAGATTTTGAAAAAAATCTAATACGCCGTTTAAACCACTTAGTTGTTTTTCAAAGTGAATTCGATAATGTTACCGTTTGATTTCTAGATATTGTCCGTCCCTTTATCTTTACCTATTAATATAACGATTTCATTAACCATACGGTCCTTGATACAATAATTAAACAGAAACAATTGGAAGTTCTGACTAAAACAATTCATTCAAATATTATACAAATATAGCAAAGGAATTTCAGAATGAATATAAAACGTATTCATTATCCAATGTCTCAAGATACTTAATGAATGCTATTCAATGTTTCCTAATCCTCTATCGTGTTAACGATGATACGTTAAAAGTTTAAACAGTAGTCATCAGCTCGTATTCTTCATCATCTTTGATAGAAAACGAAACTGCCGACGTCGTCTGTCACATTTTGTGGTTACGCTTCAAACTCGGGTAGTCAAAGTCTTTGTTTTAAAGTGCCTGCAACACGAAGTGTTTATCAAAAAATATCTGTGCAATATATTATCTTGTTAAATTTCTTTCTGAATAATCGGGCGATATAGTTTTTTATCGGTAATAACGTGGCCTGTATTTGACAAATGAGAAGTGACAAACAATCCAGAAAAATATAAATTATTTGATTTTGAAATTATTGAACTGCCTATGAAAAAAATTCCTTCAATACTCATTCTGTGACTTTAATAAAAGTTATATAGCAGATTCAAAACCAAATTATGATGTCTAGAACAGGGGATGATACTGTTTACTGGGTACTGCCTGTCTGTTGATCTTTATTGTTTGTTATCTAATTCTTATTTTCCTTTTCTTTCAGCCTGTGAGTATCTTACTACATTTACACGGTGATGTATTACCTTGTTTGATTTCCTCACAATATCATTAACTCGATACCATTGTACTTATATGCTACTTACTAGTTTGTTCTATAAAACATACTCAAAACGTATACAATTATCGTGGCATACTAACTGTTTTATATAGGCGTCATATGGGATTTGTGGTGATACTGCTTACAACATGAGCTGATTTAACAGTCGAACTAGCTTCCTTTTTTTGGATATAAATACATAACAATTTACAACTTGTAACTTCGTATGAAGTCTTATTTCCAAATTCGTAAAAATCAAACTATATTATTGCAAAGCGTAACTTAATATCGTTCAATTTTATTTGTACATGTTTATCTAAAACAATGACTATAACCATGACATTACACCACTGTTGATATGTCTGAACGAAGACATAAGCGACGATGAGATTAAAGAAGCTGTAAATAAATTAAAAAATAATAAAGCCAGTGGTATTGATGGTATTGTCAATGAATATATGAAACATACTTTACACACATTTCTTCCAGTATATACGAAAATTTTTAACATTATACTTAACACAGGTCTAGTCCCAACAGATTGGACTATTGGCATAATTAAACCTATATACAAAAAACAAAGGTGACAAACACAATCCTGATAATTACAGAGCTATTACTCTAGTCTCGTGCCTAGGCAAGTTATTCACTTCCATCATAAACTATAGACTCACTAAATTAGCAGATGAAATCAATCTTATATCACAAGCACAAGCCGGGTTTAGAAAAGGGTACTCAACAACAGAAAATATCTTTATATTACATACTCTTATCTCTATATATTTCTCTACAAACAAAAAACTGTATTTTACATTTATTGATTTTAAAAAAGCCTTTGATACAGTGTGGCGCGTTGGATTATGGAAAATGCAGTCTTTCTCTATTAAAGGAAAAATTTTAAAAGTTATATATAATCTATACGAACATACAAAATCCTGTGTACGCAATGGAAATGAAATGTCAGATTTTTTTATATGTAATGTTGGGGTTAAGCAAGGCGAAAATCTCTCTCCGTTTTTATTTTCTATTTTTCTTAATGATCTTGAAGAATATCTTCACCAAAACAATGTGTCATATTTGAGAGAAATTGATAGTTTATGTGAAAATAATCTTGGTATGTTTGTCAAATTATTTGTCATTTTATATGCAGATGATACTGTGCTGATGTCAGAATCACCTGAAGGTCTACAATGTGCACTTGATTGCTTTCAAAGTTATTGTGACGAGTGGAAACTAACTGTTAATACACAAAAGACAAAAATAGTAATTTTTGAAAAACGCAAAAGTAGACGGCGATATAATTTCAAATTATTTAATGATCAGATAACTCGTGAAGATTCTTATCCTTATCTTGGTATATTGTTCAATTACAACGGCTCATTTGCTAAAACAAAGAAAAAGTTAGCTGACCAGGCAAAGAAAGCACTGTATGCATTGTATACCAAAATTAGAAACGTTCCATTATCAATAGATTTACAATTGAAATTATTTGACTCACTTGTATCCCCTATTTTGTTGTATGCCTGTGAAATCTGGGGATTTGAAAATGTAAGCATTATTGAGAAAATTCATTTGCAATTTTGTAAAAAAGTTCTTCATGTTCGAAACAGTACTCCTAATTTTATGGTCTATGGAGAACTTGGTAAATTTCCCTTAAAAATTGAAATCATGGTACGGATGTTAATGTTTTGGCACAAATTAATTACAGGGGGAGATAAACTCTCCAGTGTATTTTATCGCCTTACATTAAGAATGCAAGAAAACGATACTACAGAATTTAAGTGGCTTGGGCATATAAAGTCACTCCTTAATGACACAGGTTTTAACAATTTATGGGCATTTTCAAAATACATGTACGATGAATAGAGCTTTGTTTAAAAACTTGCTAAAACGACGTTTATGTGATCAATATATTCAAAATTGGTATTCTATTCTTGAAACATCGTCTCGCGGACAATTCTACTCAACCTTTAAAAAGCAGTTTAAACTTGAACCATATTTAGTAAAGCTTGATTTCAAAGAACGTGTTATTATTAGTAAATTTAGAACCTCGAATTTAAAATTTCCTATTGAAACTGGTAGATGGGCTGGTATACCACGTAATAACCGTATTTGTTTACTATGTAATAACGGTATTGGAGATGAATATCACTACTTATTTCAATGTAGTAATGCAAGTGTAACTAATAATAGACATAAATATATTCCACAATACTATTATACAAATCCAAGTTTATTAAAAATGGGAGGCATGTTTGAAATCTGTAATCGAACTCTATTAACGAGAGTGAGTTATTTTCTTAAACAAATAGAACAGTTATGTATTTTAAATTGATCAAAAAGTACAGTGTACTTGTTACATACACCTGCATTTATATTACTTGTATGTTATTACTTCTTATTATGCTGTGATATAGCTGATTATATATGTTATACGATATAGCATCGAATATACAATTGTATAACTACTACATGTATATGTTCAACCTATTTATACTCTGTACACAGTATTAAGCGTTCAAGTTCTATTAAAGTTAAAAGTATGAACTTAAGTTGTATTATACTGCTATGGCTACGCTAAAGGTCAATGATATGAAGTATTAAACATATACCATTATAATATTAAAATATTGATATGGTTGTTGTTCATACTACAATCATACATAACTAACAATGACCATGCATTATACTCACCGATGTACGTAAATATTTCATACACGGATATGTACGCTTGAGTGTATTATGTTCACACTGTACTATCAATTACCCTGTCTGTCATGTATGTTTTGTATAAATTGACCTCTTGTGGCACACAAAGGTGTGCCCAGAGTGTATTAATAAAATCTGAAATCTGAAATCTGTAATCCATTTGATACGTAAATAATACCGCGTGTACCAAATGCATGTATACTGTATATAAAAAAAAACTTTTTTTGCAAAAAAAATATTTTCAAACTGATAAGGTTAGCGTATCAAGTATTCGGTGACAGTAACACGAACATCATCAGATAAATGTTGTACTTTGGTATACGTGAACTCACATTTGGCGGATACAAGATAAGAATAGTATAATACCACATCCATGTTTCAGTATAATAACATACCTCCTTACCTTCCGTATTACATACTTTCATATGAAGCTTCATATGGGGTATGATTTATGTTGATATTGGTCTGTATAATTTAGTACCTGGGATTTTTAAGAAGGGGATACACATCCATCTATTTAAACGTCTCGTACTTTTATGTTTTACAGTATTTCACTTGACGATAATGAACTTATTGTTTTATTGTTATTGAGTTTCAATGCGTTTATTTCGTTTTCTAATACCTATTAATTTTATGTTGGGCTGTGGTGTGTAAATTTTAAACAGCAAGTAATTATCTCAACATAATACCTATTAATTTTATGCTTTAGTATGATAACATACCTCCTTACTTTTGTCGTATTACATAATTGACCATAAAGCTCCAATAGAAGCAGAAGGATTGAAAGTAGTTTTCTAATTTTCATAGCGGCTATGAATAGCAGAACCTATCTGTCTATCCCCTGGAGCGCGTTAGCACTCCTTGGAAGACATGTAGATAGCTACTGCTATTCACAGTCGCTATGGAAATTAGAAAAAAATGCATTCAATCCATATATTTACATTTAAATAATTTATGAAAATAAAAATCCTTGACGGTTTGTTATATCATATTTAAAATTATAAAAAAGGGAAACGAGATTAATTGAACAGCTGGGTGACAAAGTCGTTCCACAACGTCGCGTTTTCAAGCTTCCGCCTTCCGGTAGACCTTTTTTGCAAATGACCAAACGATAAACAAGAAATTTATTTAAAGTAAGATTTGATTGACTGATTACACCGAACCTAGTTGATTCTACATCAAGTAACAGCACATTGAAGATTATACATTAAAATATTGTGGGGGACTATTTTGTATTGATATGAAACTAGCGTATTGTTTGAAATCAGCTAATCGATGCACGATAATCGTTGTATTCATAGTGTACTCATAGTGTTTTCATATGCAAATGTTTGTTTTTGTCACTTTGTTCATTGATATAGTGATGAAACACTTAGTTATATAATGGTTATAACGAGGCTTCGTATTCCAATAACTGGACGATATGTGTTTATTTACATTACTTATCCTCTCTGTACATAGACATATAATTTTGATATTCAACCAACTTTAATCAGTTAAAGGGCAGGAATACTTGGATATTGGTGTATGTGAGTTGTTACAATACAGAATTACATCACATACAGTTTGTTAAGACTTTGGGTCCTCGTTATGATATTAAATGATTTAGGGTTAGATAAGCTGATAAAAGACAATGAAAGTATGCTACTTTTATTTTTTGAAATATTTATTATATAAAAATTCTGATATATTGAATGATACGAAACTGTTGCAAATTAGAGCTATCAATAATACACATTATCAATCAACACTATAGATAATTGCTATAAGACTTGAAAGTTACAGTTTGCCAACATTCCAACACACAGTTTGAACCACTTTGATGTTTTTCATTGTGTATTTATTGAGAGTACCGTCTGATGCCTGGATAATGTGCCCGCCCTTTTATTCTTAACTATCAATGTAGTGATTTCATTAACGATAAAAACGTTTATATATATTCGTTTAACAGAAATAATTGCAAAATTTCTTTATTCACATATTGTTCTAATCATCAAATTGCTTATGAAAAAAAACCGTTCAATACTCATTCTCTTATTTTATTAAAAGTTATAAAGCAAATATATTGAAATGTCGTGGCATACGTTCTGTTTTATATAGGCGTCATACGGGGTTTGTGGTGATACTGCTTACAACATGCGTATTTTATTATATAACATTCATACTTTGTTCTCATTTTTTGGATATAATTGCATAACGGTATACAACTTTTAACTTAGTACCAACTCTTTTTTTCACTCTCTCAAAAAGCAAAACATTTTATTGCAAAATATCGTAATTACGTTTCATGTGATATGTTTGTTTGAAAACATCGGGAAAACCATGACATTACGCCGCTTTGACATGCCAAGTTAAGGGATGCGTGTTTGTCTGTACATTTTGTATGTACAATAGCATCATAGTTATGAAAAACAAATATGATACTATACCTTTGTCACCGATAAAAATAACGTTTAGTTAGTTGTCATTAAATCTATCTTAAATTTAAGATTTAAATGAAGTCAATTTGATTTAACACGTGGTTTTGAAGTTGTTGTACTTCCTTTTGGAAGTAGAAGAAGTGTATTTCAATGGATTTATTCTCCACCCACAAAGAGTTTTAAATCATAAAAAAATAATACAATGTAATCTGCTGTAAGTAATTCATGTTATTTGTGAATATAATAGTTGTATTCGACTGTATTATATTGTTAAGTAAGAATATTGGGAATTTAAACAAGGAAACCCTAAGAACTGTTTTGATAACTAGTTTGACGTGCTTTTGGGAGTAAAAACGTATAGTATATAGATAATGGAATACAAAGAAGAATATGTTAATACGAATAAATAGATCATTACTGTGTGTGCAATTTTATCTAAAGTCTTGATGGTTATATAATAAATAAAAGACAATTATAGAAGAACAAATTATTGGTAGGGATCAGTTGTATCAGTGAACTAAATATTGTCAAAAATGTCAACAATGAAAAGGATACTGTAAACCTACTTTGTGTCGTGTGCAATTTACTTTTCACGATCAAAATCAATCCGCGAATTAAAGTTTATTTCCTCGAAATATTATCTACATCATCTATATCGATCGAAATTAGCGTTCGATTTTTAAATTCGTGAATGATAGTCTTCGCGAACGTGTTTTAAAATGGAAATAGCGAAAGAAAGTTGTTTGATACATGTAGTAAATAAAAACTGATTAGTTTTTAAAAGTGCCAGGAACACGAATCGTTTTGGTAACGTTTACGATAACGTTATCTAAAAATATCCGTGCAATAGAGTCCTATACATTTTGTATAAATTTCGTCTGCAATATTCGGGCTAACACTATCAGGGTTAGATGAGCTGCTAAAAGCCTTTTGTCAATGAAAGTCTGGCAATTCGATTTTTATTTTGATTGATTACGTTTAAGTTTGAAACAATGGTTTTGGAAAAATTCTGACATATTAAATAACACGAAACAGGCTTAAAATTAAAGGGTATCACATAGTTATTATTCTAATGTATTGGTCTATGACTGTTGTAAATTATTGTAAAATATGTGTCTTTATCAATAATCCACAATAACCACTTTATATGATATCAGAATAAAAATAAAAGACTTATTTTAGAAAAATAACAACAATAAAATTATACAAAAATTCAAGATTTTGCAAAGCTAATTCAAATTACCGTTTTAACTACCTAACCGAAATTAAAATGGTATAATTGTTTTTTTTTTCTATATTTTTGCATTTTCAAATGAGTGTGAATTTAAATGTTTGATTAAAAACAACATAATGAAAACCCATTTTGTGCACTCTATGCTTTTATTATATGCACACGCATATTGTATGTACCTGTATATGCATTAAGAGCGTTACCACATTTCACATGTAGGTCCATGTTGAAGACACAGCCAGATGCATGTCTCCTTCTCCGATGAAATATTCCATTTTTATACCAAAAATATATATATTAACATTAAAATGTATTCTCTTATACTTAGGACTATTGTTGTAATTAGTCTAGTCGGAATTTCAGAATGAACATGAAACGTATTCATTATCCAATGTCTCAAGATACTTAATCAATGCTATTCAATGTTTCCTATTCCCCTATCGTGTTAACGTTGAACAGATTTAACAGTAGTCATCAGCTCGTAGTCTTCATCATCTTTGATAGAAAACGAAAGTGCCGACGTCTTCTGTCATATTTTGTGGTTACGCTTCAAACTCCGGTCAGCAAAGCGTTTGTATTAAAGCGCCAAGTGTTTGTTTTAAAGCGCCACGAACTCGAAACGTTTGGTAACGTAGTCAATAACGCTATCTAAAAATGTGCAATATATTTGTGTATGCACTTCTTTCGGAATAATTGGGTGATATAGTGTTTATCGGTAATAACGTGGCGTGTATTTGACAAATGAGAAGTGACAAACAATCCAGAAAAATATAAATTGTTTGACTTTGAAATTATTAAACTGCCTATGAAAAAAATCCTTCAATACTCATTTTGTGACTTTATTAAAAGTTAAATAGCTGATTCAAAACCAAATTATGATGTCTAGAACAGGGGATGATACTGTTTACTGGGTACTCAGTTTGTGAGTAACTTACTACATTTACACGGTGATGTATTACCTTGTTTGCTTTCCTCACAATAGCATTAATTCGATACCATTGCACTTATATGCTACTTACCAGATTGATCTATAAAACATACTCAAACGTATACAATTATCGTGGCATACTTTCTGTTTTATATAGGCGTCATATGGCATTTGTGGTGATACTGCTTATAGCATGAGCTCATTTAACAGTCGAACTAGCTTCCTTATTTTGGATAACAATATACAACTTGTAACTTAGTATAAACTCTTATTTCCAATTTCTTAAAAAAACAAACTATATTATTGCAAAGTGTCTTAATAACGTTTAATTTTATATGTATATCTAAAAACAATGACTATAACCATGGCATTACACCACTGTTGAAATGCCTGTAATCCATTTGATACATAAATAATACCACGTGTACCAAATGCCTGTATACTGTATACAAAAAAAACTTGTTTTACAAAAAAAATATTTTCAAACTGATAACGTTAGCATATCAAGGATTCGGTGACACTAACACGAACATCATCAGATAAATGTTTTCATTTATGTACTTTGGTAAACGTGAACTCATATCTGGCGGATACAATATAAGAATAGTATAATACCACATCCATGTTTCAGTATAATGGCATACCGCCTTACCTTCCGTATTACATAATTTCAAGTGAAGCTTCAATAGGAGTATCAGAGAGTTATATCAGAGACGACAGTTATCTGATGGTTATTACCAGGCTTTATATTGTAAAACTGGACAGTATAATATATGTAATGTGTTGTAGGTAAACAAGTTTAACACGTTTTATCACAAATTTCACTGTATACAACAACAAATTATGACAACTTAACGGCAGAGATCAGAAATGTAACTATTTCTGTTTGCTATCTTATCCAAAGTCGTGGTGGTTAAACGAAAAATAACCCAACATAGAAGAAATGATAATGAATAATATAGTGTTATCAATAATCTAAATACTCGTATCGCCAAAAATGACACAGCATTTATAACAAGAAATATGAACAGACTAATCAATGATTACATAATTAACAACATTTTGTTGAGATCATTACTTGCTGCTCAAAATATACACACCGCAGCACAAATAAAATAAATAGGTATTAGAGCACGAAATTAAGGTATTGAAACTCAATAAAAAACTGAAGCAATAAGAGAAATTTTCTTCATGTGAAATACTAAAGAAACATAAAGGCACGAGACGTTTACCTAGATGAATACGTACCCCCTTCTTAAAAGTCCCAGGTACTAAATGATACAGACCAATATTAACATAAATCATACCCCATCGAAGTATAAGTCAAGAATAGTTACTATAACAGTAAATATGGCTCAAAATGTATAAATTCTTTACTGTAGGAGACATCAGAATTGTATGTTGATAAAACTGTGTCAGATACTTAAAAACAATGATGGTAGTAGTATACCGATCCAGCATTTATCTGACAAGTAATAGTGACATATTTGTAAGTGCCATTTTTTATATTTGGTATTGGTATTCACGAGCTATAGCGCTAACGTTATAAATCTGGTTGTGCGGTATATGTGTTACATATGATTTCTTGTTATATCCACTTCCTTAACGATACGTTAACAGGGTATTTCATATATCAAGTAACCGTTTCACTAATTACATGTATGTAATAATCTTCATGTTTCAGAGTGATCAATATCTATTTATCGAACTTTTGTATACATGAACTTACATAAAATTATTAGATATAAGAATAGTGCAACGCCAATCATGCCTTAGTATGATGACATACCTCCTTACCCCTTTCGTATTACATACTTGACCATAAAGTTCCAATCGAAGCATCACAGAGCTATATTAGGGTCCATAGTTATATAATGGTTATAACGAGGCTTCGTATTCCTATAACTGGACGATATGTGTATATTTACCAATTTTAATCAGTTCGTTAGAGGTCAGGAGAACTTAGATATTGGTGGACGTGAGTTGTTAAAAATACTTTGCATGTAAGATATTGTTTGAGTGCTCGCTATGATTGAATATGTATTGGACATGTTTGAGAAATAGAAAAGACATGCGGCAAAATCATCTGATTTAAAATTGAAATAAACCACAGGAAGATGCCTACTAAATGTAGACAACGGCTACTTCTATATTTTCCTTAAGAAAACTATCAGGGTTAGATGAGCTGATAAAATACAATGACGTCTGCTACTTTTATATTTAGTTTGATTGATTCCTTTGAAGTTTGAATTAATGATTTTGTAAAAAAATCTGACATGTTGAATAATACAAAACTGTTACGAATTAGAGTTATCTGTATAAGTCCGTATAGGAGAAACACCGAAAACTGTAGATTAGTCAAGATAATGGACAATGCGAGGCCCTTCGGGCCGAGCATTGTTCATTATCTTGACTAATCTACAGTTTGAGGTGTTTCTCTTACTTAAAACATGGCACTCTGATGTACAGGGCTAACTATGGCTATTGTGTAACTAATCTACAGCTACAGGTAAGGCATTCAGCCACCTTTGACACAACATTTCAAAACAATTGTATAATGTCTACTCTGGTCATGCATGCATTGCATGAAATTTTCATGAAATTCCATACCAATGTTTTTACCAGAGAATTTTGTTGTGAATTTGAATTCTCTTCATTCTGAGTGGAGCTGTACAAGAGGCAACATGGCAGACAGTGCAGCTCAGATCTTTATGAAGTCAAACTATCTAAAATGTTTATCAAATTTCCAATAAGAGAGTTTATTTTGTGATATGTTAATTCAACTGCTCTTTATGTCAGAGGCAGACCATTCACTTGGATATAACTTGTCGGAAATTCACAAGGTATGGAGGATTACCATGGAAACGTATTAATTTTGAATATACCGCTCTATGAAATGAAGAATATGATTGGTCCTAAAACATAATATCAAGCTTTAGTGGATTCTAAAGGAAACTACATTGAAATTCAGTGAAAACGGCAAAGTGATGAAAAGAAAGCTTAAAATTTTAAATTTGTTCATTAGGCTTTGTGTGATTCTTGGATAAGGAATTAAACCGAAATTATTCATTTCGGAAAACGTGGATTTAAGTGTTACGTGTATGTATTCAAGAAATGAGGCAATTAACAGTGAAATTATTGGGAAATACATCGAAAGCATTCATTCAATTTTCAAAGAAAGAAAGTACAGATTTCTATTTAAAATCAAAACATCATTGTAGGAATGCCTGTGCTGTCGAAAAACTAAAGAGTCTTGATTTTCAACACAAGGAGTAATTTTATGCGTTGTGGTTGATGTGATTGGATTTATGCCGATGTCCACGAATCAATATATAAAACAGAAAATATGTAATAATATGTATTATTGAAGTTTTCTATTACATTTATGTTGAATTTGATTACATCTACTTGTTATTTATCTGTCCAATTTTACAATGCTGCATGTAGTGTCACTCTCTACCTTTCATTGTACATTAGTTTACCTGGAACTGTAGATTAGTTGAAACTAATCTACAGCTACAGGTAAACTAATCTACAGTGAAAGGTCTACTAATCTACAGACAGAACAAGTACTTGAACAATAGTCTAAATAAAGTACTGGGAACAACAAAAGATGACATCATAGCCATGTTTTAATTATCAATAATACACATTGTCAATCAACTATTTTATATTAGTAACATGACTGAAGGCAAGGTCTTAAAGGGCGCAGCCAGATGTTTCAGTAAACATTAATTATGCAATGTAAAAGGGCAATTTATGGAAATAACGGAGCAGAATTTTCTGTCTATTTTTTTAGTCAGATATTTACACTCTATCCGTGTCCCCAAATCCCCATTTTAGAAGGAAAACCCCCATTAGAAAAAAAGGAATTTTTATTAATGTAACAGATAGCGGTTGCAAACTAAAGCCGTCAGTATGTAGGATTGGAGTTTGTAGATTGATTTTTTTCTTATTTTCACGCATGTGCCACCTTAGAAGTGCTTCGCCCCTATACAAGTAAAGAAATACTATAAAAACCTGGAAGTTACATATTTTGCCAACATCCCAACACACCGTTTGAACCACTGTTATGTTTTTCATTGTGTATTTAATGATAGTACCGTCTGATTATGGAATTTGCCTGTCCATTTATTTTTAACTGTCAATATAGCGATTCCATAAACCATACAAACCTTGATATATTTCTTTAACAGAAATAATTGCATGTTCTGACGAATTTCTTTATACACGTATTGTTTTATTAATTGAACTGCCGATGAAAACATCCTTCAATGTTAATTTTGTGACATTATTCAAAGTCATGTAGAAAATATATTCAAAAGTCGTGGCACACGTTCTATTTCATACAGGCATCAGTTTTAGGTGATACTCTTTACAACATAAGTATTTCACAATCATACTTTGTTCTCATTTTTTTTAATATAATTGCATAACAGTTGAAACATTTGAACTTAGTTTGAATTTTTTTTTTAAATCTCTCAAAAAGCAAAACAATTTATTGCAAAATGTCACGATTACGTTTCATGTTTTATGTTTATGTCTGAAAAACAAATGTGATACCATCCCTTTGTCACCGATAAAACATTGGTGTTCTTCGATTTTGGAAGTAATGTGTTTCAAGGATGTATTATCCGCCCACAAATATTTTTAAATCATAAAAAATATAATAATCTGCAGTATTTTATATTATTTGCTATTATAATAGTTGTATTCGACTGTACTCAGTTGTTAAGTTAGAATATTGGGGAATCTAAAGAAGAACTCTATGAACTGCTTTAGCACCAAGTTTGATGTGCGTTTGGGGGTAAAAATGTATAAAATATTGATTTCTAGTAGTATTGAATATAAATACGAACATGTAAATAAGAATGAACATTTCATTGTTACGTGTGCAATGTTATCCAAATTCTTGATGGTTAAACAATAAATAAAAGACAATTACAAAAGAAAAAATAATTGGTAATAATTAGTTGTATCGGTGAACTAAATATTGTTAAAAAATGGCACAACAATTTAAATTCGCAAATGTTGATCCTCACAAACGTGTTTTAAAATGGAAATCGTGAAAATTAGTAGCCGCGAAAGGAAATTAGTTTATAGAAAATCAAAAATGATTTATCATCTTCTATGTTACATGGTGATGTATGATCTTCTTTTAGTTGATTTATATGTGCTATATTTGCTTTCCTCACAATAACATTAATTCGTTACCGTTGCACATAAATCAAATGGAGTTTAAGGGGATACTCTTTGCAACACGAGTATTTAACAATCATACTTTGTTCTCAATTTTTAATATAATTGCATAGCAGTTGTTTACAAATTTGAACTTCGTTTAAAAAACAAATGTGATACCATCCCTTTGTCACCGATAAAACATTGGTGTACTTCGATTTTGGAAGCAATGTATTTCAAGGATGTATTATCCGCCCACAAATAGTTTTAAATCATAAAAAAAATATGATAATCTGTAGTATTTTATATTATTTGCTATTATAAAAGTTGTATTCGACTGTACTTAGTTGTTTAGTTAGAACATTGGGGAATCCAAAGAAGAACTCTTTGAACTGCTTTAGCACCTAGCTTGGTGTGCGTTTGTGAGTAGAAACGTATGAAATATTGGTTATTGAATACAATTACGAACATGTAAATACGAATGAACAGGTCATGGTTATGTGTGCAATGTTATCCAAATTCTTGATGGTTAAACAATAGATAAAAGACAATTACAAAAGAAACAAAAATGGTAATAATTAGTTGTATCGATGAGCTAAATATTATCAAAAATGACACAACAATTTAAATTCGCGAATGTTGGTCCTCACAAACGTGTTTTAAAATGGAAATCGCGAAATTAGTGGTTGCGAAAGGAATTTAGTTTATAGAAAATAAAAACGGATTTATCTATTGTTTGTTTTCTAATTATTACTTTTCTTCTCTTTCAGTGGGTGAGTATCCTACTACGTTACATGGTGATGTATGATCTTCTTTAGTAGTTGATCTATATGTGTTATATTTGCTTTCCTCACAATAGCATTAACTCGTTACCGTTGCACATATATGTTACTTACTACACTGTTGTATAAAACACATCCAAACGTATACACATATCTTAGCATACTTTCCGTTTGATATTGGTGTCAAATGTGTTTTATGGTGATTCTGTTTACAATATGGGCGTATTCAACATTCAAACTCTGTTCCCTTATGTTGAATATAATTGCACAACAGTGTACAACTCAGTCAATCTCTTAAAATATTTTGAAAATGATTGCGTTTCATGTTATATGCTTGTTTGAAAACATTGGGTATAACCATGACAGTACGTCACTTTGACAAGTTAAGGAATGTGTGTTTGTCTGTTCATGATGTATGTACAATAACATCATAGTTATGAAAGACAAATATAATACTATACCTTTTTCACCGATAAAGATAAGATTTAAGATTTAAATGAAGTCAATATGATTTAATACGTGGTTTTCGAGTTGTTAGTCTTCCTTTGCGAAGTAGAAGAAGTGTATTTCAATGAACTTATTTTCCATCCACAAGGAGTTTTAAATCATAAAAAAATATAATCTGCTGTAAGTATTTCATAATAGTTGTTATTACAATAGTTGTATTCGACAGTATTATATTGTGAAGTAAGAACATCGGGAATTTAAAAAGGAAGCCTTAAGAACTGTTTTGATAACTAGCTTAACGTGCGGGTAGGAGTAAAAACGTATAAAATATCTATAGTCGTATACAGATAAGAAAATGCAAATAAGAATAAATAGATAATTGTTGTGTGTGCATTTTTACTATATACCAATTTTGTTTTCGCATGCAATTTACTTTTCGCGATCAAAATCAAACCGCGAAATTTATCTCTGCAAAATATTATCGACATCATATCTATCGATAGGAATTAGCGTTTTTTTTCTAATTTGCGAATTTTAGTCTTCACTAACGTGTTTTGAAATGGAAATCGCGAAATTTAGTAGCCATGAAAGAAAGTTGGCTAATAGAAAAAAAGACTGATTGATTTAAAACACATAAAAACTTCTGTCGATATTTGTATGCATGTAAGTTATAAAAACAACATAATCATATAACGTTCAATTTGTTAAGACATTGATTGCGTCCTATTTATGATTATTTACGTATTGGACATGTTTGCAGTAGAATTGCATTCAACAAAATTATTTGATTTTATTTTAATTCATTACCATATTGCTGTTTTAAATTAGAGCTAACTATATATGTCGTTATCAGTAATACACAAACAACTCTTTGATATTAGTATAACAATAGATAAAGACTTTATAAAAAAAACATAAAAGACGTCCGACCACAATGTGTAATGACAGACCGCAAGCGAGTTTAAACATTTCACATGCATTTCACTACAGTGGGCTTTTCTGGCATATCACAGTAAAACCAACTAATCTAATTAGAACTGGTTTGTGTCCGATACATATATACATTTTAATGTACTCTCAGACTGAATTGTCCATTTAAGACACGTATTTCTTGTGTGTAGAGGATCCATAGCTATGAAATACATGTAAGATTATCCCTTTCTTACCGATAAAATTTAGCTCTTGGCAGTTAGCTGCCACTAAATCTATCTAATATCTAAGATTTAAATGAAGTCTTTTCAATTCGGTTTAGTAGGTGATTCCGAAGATTGTATTCTTCCATTCGGAACTAGAATTTAGTCTCCATCCACAAATTTGAAATAAAAAGAATATTAATTAAACCGCTGGAGGTATATAAGTAGATGGCTTTGATGTTTCTTCCTTCTTGCTGTAGGTAAAAACAGTGTATTTCAATGAACTCGTTGTCTCTCTAGGTTTTAAACCATAAAAGTATAATAAATCGCTAGAAGTATTTTTTTTTCTTCATTTTATAATAGTACTCTATAGGTAAGAAAACATGTTGAAAAACTTAACAAAAAGGAAACTATAATAACTGTTTTAACAACTACCTTGACGTGGATTTGGGAGTTAACACGTCTGAAATATAGCAAACGGGTTAACTTTTTATTGTATATAAATATTTATAAACACGTCATTTTTAATGTCTCCTTTCGTATCCGACGTCGTAATGGTTAAACAATAAGTACACGACTAATGTTATAACAGAAGAAATAATATTGGGTAATGTACAGTATCAGTAAGCTATGGCCAAAATGGTACAACAATTACATTTAAAAAGGGTAAATGAAAACAGCATTATTAAAATTCATGATTAATCTCTATCGAAATACAAGATACTAAATTGATTTGTGGAACGTTTTCTAAGAATTACAGATAATATGAACTCATTTCTGTTTTCTTAACGAACTCAAGCTGATTAAAATACACTAAATAAAAAGGCGCACTAAAATGACTGATGTTATACTGGAGTATAGTCGTCATATTCAGTATAATTTTAAAAGTGCACATACTTTACATAAAAGAAGTTTCAAACAATTACATTGATGAAACATAACATTAACATAATTATGCTGAATTCAATGAACATAATCGACCTTCCATAATGGTACGTGACAATAAAAACAATGTGTGTATTGTAACATAATAGAAGGATAATTAGAACACTTGTCCGATGATATATAGTAAATGAAATCCTCCACCAAAGTGAGCTAAAAGTATAGGGACAAGGTAGACGATGGCATAGATGAAAGTGTAACCTACTTTCCTAATACATGTTTTTATTTATATTTGACTTTCACAGACATGTATAGATGCTATAATGATGCACCGATAGAGTTATTGCTTGACGAAAAGCGTTTTCCCTTTATTACTCATAAATGATATATGAACCTACCTATTAATAAATTAATAAAAATAATTAATCCCTAGAGTTACAACGTAAAATTGGACTATTAGCAAGAAAGATTCAACACGAATTCTTGCGATTTGAATAGAGGGTTACTGTTTAATGTCTTGATATTACCTGTGCATTTAACTCTAGTTTGTGTGACCTAATTCTTATGGTTTTTTTCTTCTTTTTTTTCCAGGGATTTGTGAGTATCATACTACAGTTACATGGTGATGTATTGATTTTTTTTTTGTTTATTCCTGTGTGTTATATTCACCTACCCCCAGAATCTGTCTTTATTCATTCAAATGGACATACACCTGCATCCTACTGGTTTTACCCTGGTTTATACAGTTTGTACATGTATAAGCTATTATATGGTAATAACGAGTAGTACTTCGTGTTCTATACTCATTACAAAAATAAAAAAACAATACAAAATTTTAGCATTCTCCATACTGACCCATATAAGGTACTTGTCTGCACGTAAACACAAGGGCAATGCTTTACATTGGTGATTCCAAACGCAAGATATTCAGTGTAAACATATTGCAATTAAGTTCGATGTACCTGCATGTCAGAAAACCTTGGATGTATCTATATCATTACACCACTGCCACTATGGCCCCAGTACATTAGTATTTTTAATAAGTTAATGTCTGCAAACTCTCTCCTTACAATTATAATGACCAACAATTGTCATAATTGACTATACATATATGTGTATACATAGCAGACCGCCCTCTATCAGTGGATATATTTATTCCTACTTCTGAACGTTCTACATTAATTATATTTAAACTAATTTCTGTACATCATTTGACTTATTACTTAACAGACTATATAAGGTAAATATCGCTTTGTCTACATTGTCATATCATTTCTGAGTTATGAAAGGCCATGCTTAATGTAGTTCCTGCATTTCAGTTTAATTGATAATTTCAAAACACTTCACCGCCATCACATTGTCTTAAAACGTATTAAATTCAAAGAAGTCAACGTTGATGTATACTATAGACTGCATTAATGATGTCTTGGCGAATTTTTAACCTGTCATATCGTAAAGTTGTCATTTGAACGTATGGTATAGTTTTATTTTATTATGCTACACATATTAACACAAACCAATTATCAAGACATGAATACACAGGCTTCATACATAAAACAACCAAAAAATATAAAATACTGTTAATCTGAATTTATTATCTAAATCATCTTCATCGAAAAGTATCATCAATGTATTATCAAAATGACCGCAGTATGACAAGAACCCAGTAAGAACTGGTAGCCAAAGAACCGAGCATACCAGTTTTCCCCACAGTACAACGAGAGACCGGTTCCAATATCACTCACTGTCTCCCTCTGGGATCCGCCCCTCTCCCTTATTAACAAACAGCGTCATCATACAATGACCATGAAAAGCTTATAATTATGTAAATACTTCCCAATAAAATGTCCCGATATTAAAGCAAACAAATTAGTGGGATATTCCACAAGTCCTATTAAGAATTCTTTTGCATAAAAAAATCAACAGGTATAACATTGGATATTCACACACAAATATTTGTTCCTGATAAAATACATAATGTCAATCAAAAATTGAAAACTGTTAAATCAAACCTCGAATGTGACTATAAGAATCACTTTAACGCTGTTGAAAGACCAAAACAATGCGTCAGTCTTGTTTTACCAGTACCTGCGGGACGCCAATTGGGACTTTTTTATAATCTTTTTGTCTTTTTATAATCAAAATCAATTTTGTGTACACAAGTTGAATTATGTCATAACGAAATCATGTTCGTCTTACAAAATTATCTTCCAGCACACAAAATTCATTTTTGTCTACACAAAATTAATTTTTGTCTACACAAAATTCATTTCTGTCATGACAAAATTAATTTTTGTAGACGAAATTGGGTTTTGTTAGACAAAAGTGAACATTGAAAACAAAATCAATTTTGTGTACACAAGTTGAATTATGTCATAACGAAATCATGTTCGTCTTACAAAATTATCTTCCAGCACACAAAATTCATTTTTGTCTACACAAAATTCCATTTTTGTCTACACAAAATTCATTTCTGTCATGACAAAATTAATTTTTGTAGACGAAATTGGGTTTTGTTAGACAAAAGTGAACATTGAAAACGAAATTCAATTTTGTTTACACAAAATTAATTTCTGTCATGATGAAATTCATTTTTATGGACGAAATTGAGTTTTGTTAGACAAAAGTGAAAATAGAACACACATTTTTTTGTCACAAAAGTAAATTTTGTCACCGAATCCAAATATGGATATATGCAAATGAACTGTCTCATCACGATTTTGTAACGTGGCCTCTCATTGGGTATAGTATCATAACTCAGTTTATAGATTGCCTTTATATCGGATTCAAAGATTGGCAATTGTCTCTATATTGTTTTAGAGGAAAATACGGGATGAAGAGCGCGAGCACCTGTGTTAACTTTGTAACATCCGTTTCATTCTTGTGGATGTTTAATATACAAACATTGATCAGCGGAATATGTCCCGACTTCTTGTGAAAGGCGCATGCTCTGGAATATAATTTATTAGGCATAGTAGAAGGAGAGGGAGGTTACGATATCAAGTACAAGCCGATTACGTACATACAGAAATATATGCTCTATGGTCAATAGTCTTTCAAGGGAAATGCACATGAATTGTCATATTTACCCTCACATTGTGCCGGTATTTATAAGCTACAGTAAGACATTATACTACCCATGATAGATGTAAATACTTTTCTTAAAATTTTCAAACAGTTTACATAATATACATAAATGGATACCAAGCAAACATATACATACGCAGTTATCTACAACACTCAGACATCAAGTTTTACGTATTGTTAAGTCATACCTACATGTATATACATGCACATGTATAACATGACAAATCATAGTATTACTACGCATAACATATGCATACATAGCATGACACAACATACATACATGCATGTATACATACACACATACATGGATGCATGCATACACACCATACATACACACCATGCATACACACATACATATTATAGCAACACATATATAACAAATAACACAACATATATACATTATGTATGCATACATAATAACATCACGACAGTAGCATAGCATAGCATACATACACATAGCATAACAAACATAAATAGCACTATAACATACATACACATCACCACAAAATACACACATAGCATAACAAACATAGACAGCACAATAACATACACACATAGCATAACAAACATAGATAACACCATAACATACATACACATAGCATAACGGACATAGATAGCACCATAACATACATACACATAGCATAACGGACATAGATAGCACCATAACATACATACACATAGCATAACGGACATAGATAGCACCATAACATACATACACATAGCATAACGGACATAGATACAGTAGCACCATAACATACATACACATAGCATAACAAACATAGATAGCACCATAACATACATACACATAGCATAACAAACATAGATAGCACCATAACATACATACACATAGCATAACAAACATAGATAACACCATAACATACATACACATAGCATAATAGGACATAGATAGCACCATAACATACACACACATAGCATAACGGACATAGATAGCAACATAACATACATACACATAGCATAACAAACATAGTTACAGTAGCACCACAACATACACACATAGCATAACGAACATAGTTACAGTAGCACCATAACATACACACATAGCATAACGAACATAGTTACAGTAGCACCATAACATACACACATAGCATAACGAACATAGTTACAGTAGCACCATAACATACATACACAAAGCATAACGAACATAGTTACAGTAGCACCATAACATACACACATAGCATAACGAACATAGTTACAGTAGCACCATAACATACATACACATAGCATAACGAACATAGTTACAGTAGCACCATAACATACATACACATAGCATAACGAACATAGTTACAGTAGCACCATAACATACATACACATAGCATAACGAACATAGTTACAGTAGCACCATAACATACATACACATAGCATAACGAACATAGTTACAGTAGCACCATAACATACACACATCATAACGAACATAGTTACAGTAGCACCATAACATACACACATAGCATAACGAACATAGTTACAGTAGCACCATAACATACACATATAGCATAACGAGCATAGTTACAGTAGCACCATAACATACACACATAGCATAACGAACATAGTTACAGTAGCACCATAACATACATACACATAGCATAACGAACATAGTTACAGTAGCACCATAACATACACACATAGCATAACGAACATAGTTACAGTAGCACCATAACATACACACATAGCATAACGAACATAGTTACAGTAGCACCATAACATACACACATAGCATAACGAACATAGTTACAGTAGCACCATAACATACATACACATAGCATAACGAACATAGTTACAGTAGCACCATAACATACACACATAGCATAACGAACATAGTTACAGTAGCACCATAACATACATACACATAGCATAACGAACATAGTTACAGTAGCACCATAACATACACACATAGCATAACGAACATAGTTACAGTAGCACCATAACATACACACATAGCATAACGAACATAGTTACAGTAGCACCATAACATACACACATAGCATAACGAACATAGTTACAGTAGCACCATAACATACACACATAGCATAACGAACATAGTTACAGTAGCACCATAACATACACATATAGCATAACGAGCATAGTTACAGTAGCACCATAACATACACATATAGCATAACGAACATAATTACAGTAGCACCATAACATACATACACATAGCATAACGAACATAGTTACAGTAGCACCATAACATACACACATAGCATAACGAACATAGTTACAGTAGCACCATAACATACACACATAGCATAACGAACATAGATACAGTAGCACCATAAGATACACACATAGCATAACGAACATAGTTACAGTAGCACCATAAGATACACACATAGCATAACGAACATAGTTACAGTAGCACCATAACATACACACATAGCATAACGAACATAGTTACAGTAGCACCATAACATACACACATAGCATAACGAACATAGTTACAGTAGCACCATAACATACATGCACATAGCATAACGAACATAGTTACAGTAGCACCATAACATACACACATAGCATAACGAACATAGTTACAGTAGCACCATAACATACACACATAGCATAACGAACATAGTTACAGTAGCACCATAACATACACACATAGCATAACGAACATAGTTACAGTAGCACCATAACATACACACATAGCATAACGAACATAATTACAATAGCACCATAACATACACACATAGCATAACGAACATAGTTACAGTAGCACCATAACATACACACATAGCATAACGAACATAGTTACAGTAGCACCATAACATACATACACATAGCATAACGAACATAGTTACAGTAGCACCATAACATACACACATATCATAACGGACATAGATACAGTAGCACCATAACATACATACACATATCATAACTGACATAGATACAGTAGCACCATAACATACATACCATAACGCACAAACAAGCATTATCCCACTCGCACACACATACACACCCCCATAGACAAACAAACAGACTAAAAGAAGAAGGAAAATAGAAGAAAGAAAACGCAAGGGGGGTGTACCGTTTTTTATTACACATGTAGGCAAATTGTAGCTTATACACAATTAGTATATGATAAAACCACTGTAATGAGAAATCATTGGTCTAGTCAGCTATACAAACTATCACAGTTAGTGATATGATGTAGAATAACAAAGGATAAGAGAATATTTAAGTATGTTAGCTTTAATAAACTGTAAATAAATTAAGTGAAAGACTAGGATATATTTACCTACCCCCACAATTTTATTCATTAAAATTGACAAACATTACATCTTACTGGTTTTGCCCTGGTATGTATATACAGCAATTTTAGGTATGTTAATAACGATTAATGCTTCGTTTCTAATGCCGCCATATGAAGTTTTGTTATAAATACTAATACATTTCGGTCTGACATTTTGAATAATTGTCCAAATCAATATAATATTAAGCATTCTGGCACATAAAAAGTACCTGTGTGCATGTAAACACTAAAAAGATACATCACATTGATTCTTTCAAAAAAAGCGTAATATTCAGTATAAACATATTTGAATTAAGTATCATTATACCTCTCTATCAACCTCGGATGTGACCATGTCATTCCACCACTGTTAATATAACCCCAGTACTTTAGTACTTTGATCTTTTTAATTTGTAGATATCTGCAAACTATCTCTTTACAAGGACAATTTAAACAAGTGTCACAACTGAGTATATCCCTCTGTCACCGTATACTCAACAGACCGTCCTCTGCCAGGATATTCTCATTTTTAGGTCACCTGAGACGAAGTCTCAAGTGACCTATTCTAATCGCCTTTTGTCCGTCGTCGTCCGTCGTGCGTCGTCCGTCGTCCGTCGTGCGTCGTGCGTCGTGCGTCGTATGTCCGTAAACAATTTACATTTTCGACTTCTTCTCCAAAACCGCTGAAGCAATTTCAATGAAATTTTGCACAAACCTTCTAAGGCATAAGGCCAATCAAACTTGTGAATTATATGGTCCCCACCCCCCAGGGAGCTATGGGAGGGGCCAAAAGGGGTAAAATAAACTAAAATTTCAAAAATCTTCTTCTCCACTCACAGATGTGATGGAATTAAATACTCTTCATAGATAGAAAGGTCCTAAGGTCCTTTACAAAAATTGTGAATTATATGACCCTGGGGTCTCAGGTTTCCCCCTGGGGAGGGGGTTAAGTTTACTATAGTTTATATAGGGAAAACACATTTTTGAGTATTATTTGATCATTTGTAATAGGAAATGAGTCAAATATTGTCAGAATTATCAGTATGAGATGGCCATTGAATCCTATTAACCAATTTTCCATGACTGATCCCCAGGGGCCTTAGGGGCGGGGTCAAAAGGGGTCAAATAGGCTATAATTTCAAAAATCTTCTTCTGAAATTCTGGAACTGATAGAATCACATACTCTTCATAGATGGAAAGGTCTTAAGGTGTTTTATGAAAATTGTGAATTATATGACCCTGGGGTCTCACGTTTCCCCCTGGGGAGGGGGTCAAGTTTACTATAGCTTATATAGAGAAAACACATTTATGAGCATTTTTTGCTCAATTTTCATAGGAAATGAGTCAAACTTGTTTAGAATTATTAGCCTGAGATAACATTTTAATATTATATCTATGTTGGTCCTGGTCAACCCCCTCGGGGCAGAGGTGTGGGGCCAAAAGGGGCAAATAGGCTAAAACTTTAAAAATCTTCTTCTTAAATACTGGAAATGGTAGAATCAAATACTCTTCATAGATGGACAGGTCTTAAGGTGTTTTATGAAAATTGTGAATTACATCACCCTTGGGTCTCAGGTTTCCCCCTGGGGAGGGGGTTAAGTTTACTGTAGTTTATGTAGGGAAAACACATTTTTGAGCATTATTTAGTCATTATAATAGGAAATTCATAGTCAATTGTTGTCAGAATTATCCCTATGTGATGGCCATTGAATCTTATTACCAAATTTTCCATGACTGATCCCCAGGGGCCTTAGGGGCGGGGCCAAAACGGGTCAAATAGGCTAAAACTTCAAAAATCTTCTTCTGAAATTCTGGAACTGGTAGAATCAAATACTCTGCATAGATGGAAAGGTCTTAAAGTCGTTTACAAAAATTGTGAATAATATTACCCTTGGGTCTCATGTTTCCCTTCTGGGGAGGGGGTCAAGTTTACTATAGTTTATATAGGAAAAACACATTTATGAGCATTTTTTGCTCAATTTTCATAGGAAATGAGTCAAACTTGTTTAGAATTATTAGCCTGAGATAGCATTTTAACATCATATCCAAATTGGTCCTGGCTGACCCCCAGGGGCCAGAGGGGTGGGGCCAAAAGGGGTCAAAATGGATAACATTTCAAAAATCTTACTTCTGAATTCACAGATTTGATGTAACCAAATAATCTTCATAGATTAAAAAGTCAAATTTATAAAATCACTGACTGACTTCAAGGGCCTGATGGGCAAATATATAGTGTTTATATGCATGTCTTTGTTTCATTCTGTATCTGATATCAGGTGACCGCTAAGGCCCATGGGCCTCTTGTTAATCTACATTGTATATTCTTAATTGTAAACGTCGAGCATTAATTATGTTTAAACTAATCAGAGAACGTTATCCGACTAACCGAATTGTTTTTTTTTATTTGGAGATTTTTATTTCTTTAAGTAAAAATGTATTGTCCTCAGCGCATTATCTACCCATAAATATTCATTGATTAATTTACGTCTTGGAACTCGCTGTCAGTGTTTCATTCATATCGTTTTGATGTTTTATTCGAGGCAACAGAAATAACAAATTATATCCCTCTGTCTCCAGTGTAAATAACATTTTGTCACACTGCTATGTTATCCCCGTATCATAAAAGTTTATATTTAATGTAGCTCATGCATTTCAGTTTCAATGATAATATCAGAACGCTTCATCGCCATAACCTCGTGTTACAAAAGGTCAAAGTTAATGTATACTATAGACCGAATTAATGATGTCTTGGTAAATTCTTAATCTGTTCTAATATAAAGTTGTCATTTGAACATATTGTATTGACTTTTATCATATCATGCTACACATATAGACACTGACTATATATCCAGAAATAATAATAAGATGATATTATTATATTTAGGAAAAAAATCGTCGTCAACTGCGAATTATGTATCATTGTGACATATACCGGGTCCGTACCAGTCACAATTAACCGATGATCTATACAGTGTCTACATTATGTACGGTTCCTATCAAATTACTCAGTGCCAATATATACATATATTACACAGCTGACCTTGCTGTGATCCTATGTACTCTCTAGTATCCCTAAATATTGTAATCGACAATATCAATCCTAATGATTACTCAGCGCCTCTGAGTGATCATGATAAACTAACTTCAAAATATTCAAACAGAATAAATCATACAGAACAGTATAACAATCAAATGATTTTCAAAGACTGAGTGATCGTTAAGCCTATGCGGGTAGTCTCCCCTACCTCGGGTGATTCGATAATCCCTACTCGCACATATATAATAAGAGAACGATAAAATAAATGTAATATTATCTATAAGAACCTTTTCCTAAGGCCTAACACAACCGAGCTACCGAGTACTCAAAATCACTGTGTACTCACAGTACCCATAGTTGGGAAGGAGAAATAGGTTCCCATGTACCCCTCTGGTAGGTTTTCGAAACATGTTTTTTGGGACCGGTATGATGTCTAGATTCATTTTATGCTTGTTGCCATTGCCAACTAATGTCCCATAGGGGTCATATGGCGGCCATCTTGGATTTCAGGTATCAAACATGACCAAAATGATACATTCGCATATATGCGCATAAATAGAGAACCAGACAACATTCAGAGGCAAATAAACACATTTTTTGATATGATTGAAACATGTTGAATACGTTTAAATCATAATATTGACGTAAATACAATGTATTACTATGGCTTATTATCCATCCAAATAAGATGAAACTATTTCACCTTTCCCATTTAAGCCATTAAGAAGCGATTTTGAGTCATTTCCTACTTTTTTTCGAAATTGGGATACTTTGAGGAAAGGATATTGCTATATGTTTGCCATTTCCTTGTCTTCACATGTAGCATATTCCCTACAATGTCCTATTTTTTCTACATTGTCTGGCCTTTCAATGTAGCGTATTCCCTACATCGTCTGATATATTGAGATGCAAAGTTACACGGGGTTTCAATGTAGCGAATTCCCTACATCACACATTTTTCTGAAAACGTTCGAAAGATTCATAGATATGGATCTTCAATGTAGGGGATTTCCTACATCGTACAGTTTTATGAAAACGTCCGAAAGGTTCAGATACATGTACCTTGCGTTTCAATGTAGCGAATCCCCTACATCGTTTCAAAAATTTGGATGCAAAGATCCCTGGCCTATCAATGTAGCGAATTCCCTACGTCGTCTGAAATAATGAGGTATATATATGCTTGGCCTCTCAATGTAGGGAATTCCCTACATTCTCAATGTAGGGAATTCCCTACATCGTGGATTTTTTTGAAAATGGCCGTTAAGTTCATATACCGTGCGTTTAAATGTAGCGAATTCCCTACGTCGTCTGAAATATTGAGATGCAAAAAAAAAACATTGTCTTTCAATGTAGCGAATTGGCTACATCGTACTAAACGCCTGAAAGGTTCATATACATAGATTTTCAATGTTGGGAATTCCCTACATCGTTTGAAAAATGGAGATGCAAAGATCCCTGGCCTCTCAATGTAGCGAATTCCCTACATCGTACAAGTTTCGAAAAATGTCCGAATTAATCATACACATGTATATTTATTCCTCGAAAGTAGTGATCTGTCTCTCTCAAGGTAGGGACTATTCTATATTATATAAATGTTAACGTATGCGATATATAAAAAATATACATAACGCAAACACAGTGTCTACTGTACATTTAATATTTTTATTCAGTTAGGAGACATTCAGTTTTTATTCTAGTGGCGGATAAAAGCAAAGTGGTTGCGTTACTTTACCGACCGCTGACTTTACTGCTAGTCTATATTATTCAACTACATTCGTCCGAACCATAATTGTGAGAACGGATACGAACACTAACTAATAGATGTATATGTTTCCACCTGAATCTGTCTAATTAGGAACCCGACATAAATATTTCGGAACGGAACGGTACTTTAATATACACATACATGTATGTATTGATATGTTCTGGCTGATTTTATCGGCATGACAATTTGGTAGAAAACATTTACAGGTATAATCCCAATGGTATCGGTAATGTTTAACTGAAATTCACTTGGCCAGGCACACACTCCCAATGGGGCACATTGACAGGGGTTTTAGAAACAAAATATATACCTAACTTTGTTGTTGTATATTGGTAACTAGTTATCATATTTGAACACAAAGAGCTATATTGCATACCTGCACACGAAGGAAGCAAAACTCATTTCACAATAAGTCTTATTACATTGCTTGTATCTGTATGCGTAGTCTTATTAAAAGGTAACGGCTTTATCAAATGCTTTCATCTACTAACATTGTTTTATAATGTTAAGGTATCTACACATATTTAATTGGAAATTATTTTTTGTCAACAAAATCATGTTTAGATATATAGAATATATGGAGATTAGCAAAGTATATGTGTTCAGAAAAGTAAGCAATAAAATCGCAATGTTTTGTTTTGTTGGAACCCCCTTTACTCGAAGTTGAAATTTGATTTTGTTTAAACTAAAATATCATGATCAGCTGTTGTTTTTTTCTAGTAGTAGAAACGGAATGAGAATTGTTTTTTTTGTTTTGTGTTTCACAATAAGAGTTTTACTGTCTTCCGAAAAGTTCAATGGCACGATACAAATATTGTATTTCTAATCAAAATTATATGAGTCTCTTTTCCAAACATTCTCTTCAAGGTTTTTCATTACTCTTCCCTCAGCTTTTGTTTTCTTTGGTGACCAAGTTTGTTGTTATCGAGTTGTATTCCACAATAATGATCTCTGAAAGATAAAAAGATAGATTATCCTATATTTCATACAGAACTGGACTAAATGCGTTTTTAATATTTACTAAATAAAAAGCCCAAAGGAAACTTTGCCTAGGTCATTTGCAAATATATTTGCTTCTCATGATATATCTTTCCAATGATGTGAAACATTAGTTCAACCGGGTTATCTGACCGCAACCATCCTGGCCGGTTTATGATAATTATATCTTATACAGCTGTATTGCTCGTTCTAATGAAATACACACATATATATATACGGTGTGTCCCAAAAGACATGTCCCGTCTTAAACAGACAATAACAAACTTTTGCAATACGAAACCTTTATTTTTAATGCAAAATGTTTTTGAGAGCATGCGTATCCTAATTTAACTTATTGTATGTGTGATAACGTCATAATGGAAATTATGGCGTCATCGATATTGTCACGATCCAATGACCTTCCATCAACATGAAGATTCAGGCTGAAATTATTGAAGTCTACTATGCGACCGAGAAAAAGATATTTTGCCAGGTTGTTATATATCGCTATACAAAGCAGGTTATTACCGTTCTTATATGTATGATATAAAAACATCAATCCTCCTTCTATTGAAACACCTATTTTTTATTATATATTATCATTATTTATATTTCTCCGTATTGGAACCGAATAATAAAATAATGTTCCATTTCAATTGTATGGCTCAAAATCATCACTATTCTGATTGTTGTACTGGCAAAATTTAATGACAATCAAAGACATCATTTCTGAAAAATTTAGATTTTTGTCTCCCAGATTTATGTTTAAGACATTTTTGGTATTTAGCTCTGTACCTCTGTACACATAAACTTAGTGGAACACAGCTGCTTGCAATGTTTGTTTCATTTTATTGTGATAAGTGATACGTCAATCTGAGAACTATTGTTTTATTATAATTTCTAAAGGGGGAGTTCAAATATGTAACAATACTATTTAGATATAAACAAATGGTATTTATGTATTTTACTCTGTTTATACTCCATTTTCGTCTAAAACGAGAAAAACAAGGTCACCATTACGTAGAAACATTCAGATTATTACAACTATCAGCTTGAAATTACAAATAAATTTCAGAGTTCCCAAAATTTATAATACTTCGATTACCGTTTTCTAATTCTTACGCAGATTAACAGTTACCCTAAGCGCATGGCAGCAAATACAGTACTGAATAGATCACGAATTTTGTCCATTTTCAAAATATTATTTATTTTGAATAGCTTTTATGTCAGATATTTTTGGATATAATCTAAGATGTGCAAAATGAGTCAGTTGTTGGTTACAGATGTACGTCTAACACAATGAATTATGACTTCTTTACGATACAAAAACATTCTCTTAAAACAACACGTACATTGTAAAGAACGACATATGTATCTTTAACTAGTACTTATTGATAAATTTGTTGTATATGAGCTGTGGCCTGCAGTGATAATGATAGATCTCGGTACCAGCGAACCATATCAATAATATTAATAGTAAATTTATTTAAACTTGATACCTCATTGAGCCAATAGCTCATCTCGCATGTGGTCGGCAAAGGGGGTCTGGTGAGGTAGTTCATATTATATGCTTATGTATATAGTGTTATTAACAGCTTTCCTCGTGTATAACAGAAACACGATACGTTGAAATCTATAATCTATTCAGATATATTAATCTATGCAGCACATCGCCTAGCTAAATGTACAAAAATTGAAAGCGATTAATAATTGTAAAAATGCAAACATAAATATCTTTGACCTGTGAAACAATACGAATCCGTTTTTAAAGTCGAAATATACAATGGACGAGTGTACGTTTGTCGGAATAATCGATTGTATAGCGGGGATGTACATGCACTTATTTTTTGTTTTGTTTCTATCAGTCGCAATACTGTGGCTTGTACTTTTAAGGATTTGAACGGAAACGTTCTGTGAAGTACGTGCCATATTTTCTGATCTCTGATACAGTTTAACCGGTAGCGTTGCGGAGTGGAAATACATAACAAATATCAATCGTGAAGTATCGACATCAATATTGAGTTACTGGTTTTCATTCTACTGCTTATACATTTGTATAGGCACATCTATTCGTAATACTGGCATTACACACAATCACATATCGAAATAGCCAAATTAAAACATGTGATAGGATTTTTATTAAACAAAAACGTCCGAGGGGTTGTACTGTTTACCAGTTATCATTTTATACACCTATTTTCTGTTACATAAATGTTAAAAACATATCTATGTTCAAATGGTATATTTAAAATGTATTATTATAAAATCTAAAAATAATTCATCTAGAACACTGTGTTACCTTGAAAGAATCCACATCACTGTTTCTTTTCATTGTCTTAATCCTCCTTTTTTGTTTCCCACAAAGGATTAGATTCCTCTCATTTAAATCCGAATTCATTACTTGTCTTGTTTTTTCTTCACTTTTAACGAACGTAATCTGATTACGTTCGTTACTATCACTATCCTTCTTTAACACCCACCGTCGTATACATGTACGTATGTGAACGCGGTACATGTAAACCTCGTACACACATATGTAGATACACCGATGCATGCGTCCAGTGGTGTTTACTTGTTGGCCAATCACACAGGAAGATTAATAAGCACATTTTCGTAGGCTCTACAAAATGGTTGGTCAATTGTTATACAATTGCCTTTAAGTGCAATTTAATCATCTCATGTTAACCGCCAGAAAACATTCATACGTTGTCATGAATCTTTTCGACAAATTTATTTATACAGTACCCATATGCAGTTTTCTAATAAAGCTTATCTACATTTGCAATTGTATTCCTTACTACAAAATACATGTCCGACCGCTCACCGTATGCTGTTTTCTTGCACAACGTAATCAAATTCAAACTTATTGGATACAATAATTACAAATATTTTACTCAACATTCAAAAATTAATATTCGAAAAACACATACAACATTATAATATTTCATCAGCGGTCGTGTAAAATACATACACTCACAACAGAAGTCCCTATTACATGGTTGCAAATTGTCACATTCGCAATCACATATCATATGATTTACAAGTTGTCCACAAATAGTATTTGTTAACTATACAGAAGCTACACACCTTACAACTCATATTATACAATACTAGAATATGATCCGAGATTAAGAGAGGATCGTTTTCCATCGCCTCAAATATTAACTTTGCTAATTTACGTAGATCATTTATATTATCGCAACATACATATATATAATAATGGTATTAACTTGTACATAGATTAGTTACGCCGCTGAACAAATATCTTCAGAGAAATAGTTACGATCGAGGTTTAAAATCAACAATGCGACCCGCAGCATTAAAAAAATTGATGTAATCATATTTTTGTATGTGCTGTTCTATTGTACAAAAATGTGCTGTTGTGTGGCAGCTTTATAAATAGCGATGACAAGAAGCAAATGTCAAATCCATGCTGACCATCTTGTTTTCTCATTAAACCCATATTTTAATGATTTAAATAATTTTATTGCAATAAGTTTTTCAAATTCTCTCCATATGCATATTGCATATGCAGAAACGGCATGCAATTGGTTTTGACAAAACTCCACTTTTACGATTTCTGAGAAATGAAGATAGCACGAATTTTATTACATACGGACGGCCGAACATGATAACCCATTACCGTAACCCATAATCTGGTGATGCTGGCTAAAAATGATGTTTTTGTCAATTATCAAGCAAATTTAATTAGTACACAGTAAAACATTGCATTAACCTTACAAAACGCTAACGCATGTGATATAAATAGTTTCAGTGCCGCTAAAACTTCAGTCGGAGTTTCGGCTATAAAACGTATCTTGCAACGCGTCCGTGTATATTGTTATAAATTAGGATCTTGTTTGTATTGTTCAGCAACCAGCTGCCTTTAACGAGAACTTAGATTATTGGCATGACCTTAGAGATAGGGGGAGGGAAGGAGAAAAGAAAGCAGTGCCTAGTCAGCACCCTCGAGCGCACTACCATAAATCTGCAAGGACATAAGAACAAATTCCCAGGTCGCCTTGCAGATGTTCAGTGCGGATGTGAAAGACCGCTATCACTTCTCATCCCATTAGCTACACAATTCTAATCCTTTTGATGGTACTACCATAACATATTTGAAGTGTGTGGGCCACCGCGAGGTTGGGGTGATGTATATGTGGTCGGTCGCGGTCAGTAACATCTCGGCGATGCGCAAGTACACACAATTTAACTGGGCTTCATATATCGCATACATGTAATTATTGAAATGTTTAACAATTAAGATTAAAGTACAAAGTTCCAACATATTGTCACAAATATTCAAACAAAGTTAAATGGACAGAGAGTTCAAATTGTTTTCATAAGTGTTGAACATAGATATTAGTTCATTTATTCATAATTTATCATCATTCTTACAAAGAGGCTCGAGTTCATAATCCCTGTTTCTAGTAATATATAATTATATATTTATTTTATTATTATAAAGGTATTTACTAATATGACATATATACATTTGTATGTTGTTGTACGTTATGTGTTGTCGATCCAAAGGTTTACAATTGTATTTTATGTTGATATTAATCATATGTGTAAATTGCAACTCAGGTATTCAAATCATATACATGTATTTGACGGTTTGACACTGTAATCATGTCACGACATCGGTCGGCCCACATCAGCACCCTGTGTCCTGTACCCTATATAATCTACAACTTTGGAAAACATTGGTAATATGAGTAGGATGATCAAATATATGTAAAACACTTCACATATAGATTTTAAATGTGTCTTTATGTCGATTATAAAAGTGTGAATGTTATGGTCAATGGTGATGCTAGAGCGTTGGAGAAAATCCCCAGCATGCCCTGAGTTGTGATATTTATTAGATATCGTATTAATGAACAAATGCCTGTAATAATAATTATATTTCATCATATGAATTTACCATTATAATGATACCTGGATAATTCGATGATAATGCCAATTAGTGATGCAGACTAATTGCTTTGAAAACATCGATACAGATAATTGTTGATGCTTATATGACATAACTGGTACTGAAATGTTTTCGGTTGATGTTTATTATTCAACGGCAGCAATCTTAATTTTTTATCGGAAATAGTTTTTGTTGACACCATCAACTATGTTCCGACCAAGTTCCATGTGTTTACCATAAAATGCAGTATTCCACTTAATATTGTCGTTAGCTGTTAACTGTATTTCATAGATTCCGATATTTTGTTGGTTTGTTTGATCAATTAACGTCATATTAACAGCAAGGGTTATGTTATATTTGCGAGTGTAGCGTTTGTGAAGTGTGCGATGTGTGTTTTGAGAGACTGTGGTATATTCGTGTTGTGTAGTCTTGTATAGTGGAATTATTGCACTTTTTATAATGCTATATCGCTGATATTATGGAGCATCCTGCCAAGGACACTAGGCACCCCTCCCGGTCACATTATACTGACAACGGGAGAAACTGTCGTTCTACTTTCTGTATGCTGAGCACTAAGCAGAATCTACCACTCGGCCAGGGGACAGTTTATTTGTTTGTTTGAGTTTTACGGCCCATCGTCAACTAAGGTCATTAAGAGCAAAATTGCTAGACATGTAGAGTAGTAGTTTTAAAGATTTAAATAGAAGATAAATAATTCCTGTATCTAAAAGATTAGGATAAGACATAGGCACGTAATTTGAACTAAAACACAGATTGTAGATTTAGTATTTAATAAATGGACAATGCAATCCAAGAGTACATTAAAATTTGCATCGAATATCGGAAACAAACCAGTTCTAATGGAAGTCAGATTAGTTGGTTTTACAGTGATATGCCACAGAAGCCCACTGAAGTGAAATGTATATGAAATGTTCAAACTCACTTGCTGTCTTCCATAACTTATTGTGGTCGGGCGTCTTGTATGCCGAACCATGGCTCGTGTCAGTGTAGTAAAGACATTTTTGTCTAAAACTACCAAAATCGTTCTTACAGTAGTGTGTTTATATTATTTGGTGCATGTTCCTGTCTAAATATAATTTTACCAACTCCTCAGTGGTTATGTATTGCATTTGATTAACGTACATGACTTTGGCTTGGGTACAGGTTCAGCGTACATGTTATATTCGCTTTTTGCACGGTGTCGATTTTGTTTGTTTGTTTGCATAATTAACGTCGTCCCATGTATGTGGTGTGTTGCGTTTTTCGAAGTGCGTTTTTTGGGAGACTGTGATATATTCATGTTGTGTCTTCTTGTATTGTGGAACTGTTGCCCATTTTATAGTGCTATATCACTGAAGCATGCCGCCGAAGACACCAAGAAACATACCCCGCCCGGTCACATTATACTGACAACGGGCAAACCAGTCGTCCCACTTCCTGTATGCTGAGCGCTAAGCAGGATCTGAAACTACCACTTTTAAAGACTTTGGTGTGTCTCTGCAAGGGGACAGAACCTAGAGCCTTCCTCACAGGGGCGAATGCTCAACTCAAGGCCAGTGTCTATGGAGGCATTAGGAAAGATAAAGTCAGTTAGGAAGAAGAGAAAAGATAAGATCCTAAATTTAGTGGCCTTTTACGATCATGCAATAGGGGCAGCAGGTACAATTATAACGCCCTACCTGCAGGGCCAGAACGGTAGCAATCAAAATACTTAACAATGTCGTGGAATTTGTCAATATTTCTTGTTATATGTTTCATAAGGAATATAGAACAACACATTTATGTAATATTTTGCTTGGTGGTTATGTATCAGAATTAGCCTTATTGAATTGTCCCTTTAAAAGATTGTTTGGGATCAAATAGTTGCTAAAATACACGAGAAAACTCCTGCACAATATTCATGAAACGATAAAGTATTGAGTTGATACGTTGATAACATGGGAAAACGTTCACATTTTTGTTAAAAACGTCGATTTCTTTGAGATACGAAAACACGACCATGCCTGATGACATGGATTAAAGTGTATATGTATGAGACAGAACCCAGGCCTACCTCACAGGGGCGAGTGCTCAACAGAAGCCCAAAAGTGATGTTCTGTCAAGGGAGACATTAGGAAGAAAACAGTGTTTAGGAAGACGAGATAAGATAAGTTCCTAAATTTAGTCGCCTTTCACGATCATGCAATGATAGGGCAATAGGTACAGTTCTAACGCCCTACCTGCAGGTCAGAGATTGCGATAACTTACAGATAATTATGGTTTTAACAAGTTATAGACATGCATCTATAAATATCATTTTGGTGTATATGCAGCGCCCATTATGCTTTTTTGTCAATATTTTGTTATACATGTACACATTCATGAAGACGGCGAAATGTATCAATTCTTGTCCATTTGTTGTAGTAATGTTACATGTTTAGACCCCTTCTTCCAAATGGATGGCTACGAATTACTTTTTCGTAAATTTCGGTTTGGATGTATATCCTTATCTATAGTAGACTTATTATAGTACTATTTGAATGACGAGGTACTGTAATATCGTTGAACTGCAGCAGCGCTACATCCAAACAAGTCAGTCTTCATAATTTATTCCAGTTTGTTCCTTAGTATACTTTTAATTAAGTTATATAGGCGTGACTTTCACATCCATCTTATTTCTGTTATTAAGATGTTTTGTGTATCTGTAGCGGACTAGACTGTATAAATGATTGGTACAGGTGTATCCAGCTGATAGTTCAACTGGTAGAACATCCAGTAACTATGTATCTAATGGTCCCAAGATCGAACCCCGGTCTTGGAGCATCATTTGCAATTATTTAAATAATTATTTCCTGAATGTTTGTGGCACCTGCTCAGTAAAGAGAAATACATAGATATAATTTGGTGACAGAAATATGTTGATGACATTTTTTTTCTTTAAAACATACAGTTTTTTTTCGTATAGACTTTTACTTTGTCAAAACTTACAACTTACACAACAACTTAATTACAAGTCAATAGGAAAACTTAAGGTCAGATATTATGCACAGTTTTATGATCACTTATTGACTTTTGATCAAAAAGGGTCATAATGATTAATAATGATAAAACCAAATCAACAATATTCTTCTTGGCTCTCAGAAATTAGTAGAATAAAATACTTGTCATAGATGGAATTATTTAAATGTCCTTAACCGTCCGTTTAATTGCAAAATTATAGTAGTATGTATTATCACAATAAATCATAAAATGGATAAAGAACTGCAAACTTCTTACAGATAGAAAACAAAGATTGTCAGTGACTTTAATAGTGAAGTTTCAAAATGGAATGGATAGCTGTAAGCAGTGGAGTTCTTCAGGGGAGCGTTCCCGGACCATCACTACTTGTAATTTATAAACGATCTTCCGAAAATAATAAGATCAACGACAAACCTTTTCGCTGACGACACTTAAATTTGTGAATTAGCAGGAATGCAAATATACAGGAAGATCTTAAACGATTCCCAACTAGTTGCTGAGATTTTATATTAAAGTCCTCACAATAAGACATAATACACCAACCGATGATACGCCATCGCTTTGTCTATATTATATGCGAAAACGTGGAGCTGAGATGCCTCGGTATAATTACAGCTAGTCAACTGAAATCCACAGATCACATAAATGAATCAGTTAGTAAAGCCAACCGGATTACGGGAATAATGAGGAGAACATATATACATATCTAGACGAAAAATAATTCTGTTACTTGTACAAAGCCCTTGTTAGGGTCCACCTTGAATATGGAGCAAGTATAAGTGTATTTTCTGAAGGACTTCCCTATAATTTCTCTGTTGGGACCCACTCTTTCTGCTCCAAAGTGTCTGGGCCAAACTTTATAAAACCTCTAGTCCCCTCCTTCCAAGGATGTTTTTTACCAAATCTGGTTACAATCCGTGTAGAACTCTATGATTAGTAGCGATTTAAAGGAAATATTGACGGGCGGATGGACAGACGCACGCCGCGCCCTAAGGGCCGGTTGAGCTATACATAAAAACGCGAACAAGAGAATAAGAAGCCACAACCAAACAGTTGAGAAGGGAATATGTAAATTCAACTTAAGGAAATTAGTATTTAAAGAAAGGGTGGTAAATCATTGGAACTCTGCCAACACCAACACTTAAAAAAAACCTTCTGATACCCGACTGAATATTTTAATCATATACTGGATCATTTTGAATTTTATGCACTGTTGGAAAACATTGGATCTGGATATACATATAGGCAAGATACTGGTGATAATGTTACACTAACGTGACGTCGAGCGGCGTCAAATAAGGACTAGCTCTTGGAATAAGAATTGTCATATAAACAATCAATATAGAAACACGAAAGTAATGTATGTATCAAATCCTTATAATGTGACCTAAAACCATATGCATTGAAATGTATATATACATTTGTATATTTTGTCCGTTTTTTCGATTCGGATTAATCGATTTCTGTAATATTTCCCTTGTGATTGAACGGAATTTCTGATATCCATGATAGGGACTAGATTCATATTGCATCTTTATTTTCCTTCCAAAATACGGCGATTATATTTTTATGGGACGATATTGGAAAAACAAAAAACGTGTAAAATGTGTATAAAAATGCGATATCTTAGTAAAAAGTTTATGAAATACAATGTATCTCCTTTATTATTGAAAATATCTTATACATGTACAGTTTATGACATATCTTATATCTTACAATGAAAAATAACATATATTGTATGTTTCGTGTATAAGACATTGAATGTTTTAGCAGATACAAAATGTGTATATTACATGAGATATTTTATAAGTTTTAAGCATGTTAAATATCTTGCATCCTATACAGTTATATTATATTCAAGTGCACTATATAAGATATTTAAGATAATTTGCTTATTTACTCGATCGACGCAACTTGGTTTGTCATAGACATCTTATAAGCTTACAAAATGGCGTGTCTCTTTCAGGAGTTAAATTGTATAGTTAAATGTCAGTTTGCAAAATCCGTCCACGCTCCGACTTCATTCAACTATAACTACCTGATATGGACTTTTTATCTCTTTAACCTTTCTTAAAAAGGAATACATGTACTGACTTTTGTTTTCTAACAATATTTTATGGTATTTGGCAAGGAGATCCCTTGTGGCCCTAGAGCAGAAAAATGTTTATACTTTTTTATATTCCCAATTATCGCAATTGGGTGAATTAAAACAACTATATAATTTATATTAACTAATGCTTCGAGTAACAAGCCTTCGGATTATTTGATCTATTTGATATAAGGGTGTTGCCCACATCATTATGTATTAGTAGCAAACACCACAGTGTTTGAGAGTGTTGACGCAACATGTAATAATTTCGACGTCATCATGTTTTTTAGGCTTTCCGAAAAAAACCGCTTATTTTTTTAATGTTCGTGTAAGCTTACATCAACACCGTATTTAAATCAATTATACTCAGTGCCAAAGCGATACAGTATGTGTCCAAACCTTGTTCATAAGGTTTGATACACGTCTCTTAATCGTATGCTGAAAACTAGCAGTACAATGACGCGACTCCAAATTGTGCACTACATACTCAATTCATCGAGAATAACTTGAAAAGCCTTTGGAAAAAATCAACAAATTTTGCAGGAACATTCCTATTTGATTTCAAGCTGTAGTGTTTTAAACTCATGGCTTGAACAAATGTAAATTTGATTAACAATAAGGATATATATATATGTGTAGAAACATATTTACTGTACGTGTAGAATTTTAATAATTACTTGTTTGGCTTTAAATACAAAATCTCAGTCTTTGGACAGGTATACAAATATCGATATACATGTAGTTTACACATTAAAAAGATTGGCAATTAAAACACTTTCGTGGAATTGCTATATGATGCCAAAAGAATTCAGGTCCATTTTTATCGTAGAGGAAAATGAAAGTAAACCCTCTGAATTAAAATTCAATTCAATAAACCGTTCTATGTGTTATACGGTACAATCTTGTACAAACAACCGCCATCCGTTGAACGCCAAGTATATTTTTCATATTTAAAAAAAAAAATGTATATTTTTCATATTTAAAAAAAAAAAATGTCTTTGGGATTCCGAGATAGGAATGACAAAGGCCTACAAGCTGGAGCCGTACGTATTGGGCCACGTAGAGAACCAACGTGGGCGTGAAAGATCTAAACATCATTGTCAATCTTGTGACGGTGTAAATAAACAGTAGTTTCGTTAAGATCTTTGTCTCTTTTTCTCATAAGAAAAACATTTAAAGTGTTTTTCTTCGCCTCTCGTAGTTTAAAGTTTTCCATATTTACCGACTTATGTTAAGTTCATATTCACAAAGTTATTGGATAATTCAGTATTGAGGTTATTTGACTGTAAATATGTATAAGGATGTCAGACAACAAGATGGTTCTTCCTAGCCTATTACTTTAAGTCGTGTTTAAAGTTTTAACTAGCTTGAATATCTCAGAACAGTTCCGATCTATTCCAATCTGCACGGGTATCGCGATGTTCGTACGTGATACATGTACGTAATCGCTGATGTTAGGCACGTGATAAAACTCGGGTATCCGATATTACCCGAATTCTTTTAAACATGACGTTGATCTGTTGCCGTTTTTAAAATGCATGATATTTCTTCCCTCTATCAGAATGGTATGCGGTGCTTTTGGTGGATCTGAAGCATCGTGTATAGCCTATAACATCCATATTCACACATTGTATATTTAATAACGGTTTGTGAAGATTACATGAAATATAACTAGAAGTTTTGGTATACTGTTACAAAGGCATTTCAGTGATCAAAGATGATCGTAACATCGGCAACTCTAGTAGCCATTTCATTAATTGATCAAAACTCGTTGGAATAGGGACTCCAAACTCATTATTTTTCTTTGGAGTATGTTTTGATTTTTGTTTTACTTTCATTAAAGTTTGATTCTGGACACGTATGATGATCATTACACGCCAATACGCATGTAATATATAAATAGGTTATTATGTATATTGTACGTACTGGAAATTGTGATTTGAGATGACACTAATTTGTTTTTGTCGATTACATACACATCCGTGGGCCATCGTTCACGATCGGATGCCGATATAGTCAGGAACAGACAAATATCCGTCCTGAGATCAGAAAATGGATTTGTACTCACCCTTCATCGTACGAGAAATTCAGATTCCAAATTCTGACTGTGTTTTACTAAAGGTCATAAATATACATGTAGATATAAGTTACGTCTAAAACGAGTTTCACAAAAAGTCGTAACTTTATAACGTTCAGTGCTATATATACACACGTGTACTTTGAAGTACAGGTGAAATTAAAAGTAACCTACTTCACAATGATTTGAATATCATGCATGTTTTCGTCCTTAGAGAACCAAGACTTTTCTGATGAGCAATCGATATTTAAAGACTTAACTCGGTCACATATTTGAATTTAACGCAAAGAGCGTGGGAGGTTTGTGTTGTTGTTGAAAACAACTGAACCTTTTTCATCAAATTATTAAATCCGCAAGTCATTAGTTCAAACAATATACACTTTGATATACAAATAGTAGATTGAAAGTCCGTGGTACAGAACGCGAATTTCTCCTGGATGCATTTTACATGAATCAACTCAGGTTTGGTCAACGTCAAAATCATTTCGCCATAAAGAAATATTTGTTTGGTATGTAAATCCTGTCTTTTTATTTTCTCTGTTTCAGCTTTAAAATTTAATTACAATACCCGAGGGTAACACTTTTAGTACACATCGTAGTGATTAATTCTTTGCCATGCAACGCTCGAAAGTAAAATATATGTACTATACAATAACATATTTACATGTTTTTGACGTAACGGCGTGCTAATCACCTATATAGCTAAGCCTAGATATAATGGATGACAACCACTAATAAAATGGGCAAAGCTATGTGATATTTTTCGTTTTTAATACTATGTTAAAGGCCCACTATCTTTCCGAAATAAAAAAAAAAAATTTCTTTAAAACAATACTAACATAAGAAAATATATATCGATGGCCTAAATTTGAGGTTACAACATCAAATAAAAGCAAGATTTCCTGCGTAATCTATGTTACTTAGCAGTGCAGATTCATTTCGCTGTTTTTCTGTCTGACGCAGTGATATTAAACTATAACGCGCAGTGATATTAGGACGGCGCGGGAAACATAATAAGACACGCCTTATGAAATATATCAAATTATATTAAAAACAATATTAATTTTAATCAAATTATTTTGAAGGTGATAATAAGCATGGTATTAACGGTTAGTTAATAACTATTGCGACTCTACAGTACAAACTTACAACAATTCAGTTTTACATTCCCATTTTATTCCCAAATTAAATGCCGTTTCAGAAAGATAAAACGAGAACACATTCAATTTGTGGTGTATACATAACTTTCCACATCAACGCGTCGAGTCAAGACAAGAGATCGGGTTTCGATGACCAATACAGTAAACACATGGTATGGTAAACCCCAATTCTGGACCGCGTGGCTTTAGATTGGATTCAGTATGGTGTATTAAGAAGGGCTGGCCGTTTTTAAATTTGGAGGGAAAATAGGAATGTTCAACTAAAAACAATACTACATATCAGGTACGTGTATCCAATGGTAAAATTACTAAATAGCTGCAATTTAATCATCTTTACAAAGATTACTTTTTATATTGTTCCACTTCCTCCTGGTAAAATATAGCAAAATCATCAAATCCACGAAATCATTTTATTTATTTCAAAGACTTTGGCTAGTTTTCAAAAACATCATTTACTAATCACCTTTTAATCTTGATCGTGTGTTGTTATATATTGAAATAAATTACTAAGCAGTCAATATTACACACCATAATCATCCCGTATAGTACTCCAGTAAAATAATTATTAAATCAAAATGTATTTTTCTTTCAAATTTAATATACACTGTAGGAAATAGTTGATTGTATGTATTATTCAACAAGACTTTCTCTAAAACCAATTGACGTAAGTGGTGTGTTGTATGACTCAATAGATTCTTTGTTTCGAAGGTAACCGAACAAGGATACCAGGTATCACAAATGTGGCAGTGATCATGAACAACTGACAAGAATAGATTGGTAAGTGTATCATTTAAAGGTATTATATTTAAAGCCACGAATCTATAAATAACAAGTCAAGTTAGATTCGACTCCGATATTGTTAGTATTTGTAGATGTAGTTGAAATTAAGTTATAAGAGATATATTTAAAATGATTTCTCTATAACTTTGGTACAACAATTGTTGAAAATCGATACTTGTAAACATGCCTTCATGTTAAACTGGATACCATGGATGTTACGATTATTGCCAAACGGAAAGTTCATGACCCGTCTTCGGAAGAGTTCGGACAGATGTTACATATAGTTACGGTAGTCTTATGACGTTATCGGCAACGACGTTATAATGTCGGCTAACTTCGACTTGTTTGATCAATGGGACCCACCTAGCGATGTTCAATATTTGATTTTTATTAAAAGTTTTCGAATCATTATCGCTCATCCTGACTTCGATTTAGTACTGTATTTGCATGATTTACAACAGCTTTTTTTCAACATTCTTCGAAATCATGAAAAAATAAGACAGACACGGATATTGGTACTTTAAAAAACTCTTCCTAAAATCAAAAATATTCCTAACAAAAATATCTTTAAACTTTATGTTATTGGTCCAATTTTCTCAACAGAAATTAAATACTAGATAGTATTAATGTTGTGTTATTGTTAACAGGCCTACAATAATGATGTAATACAGATGTAATGATATCTCGATCACCTCATACATGTATATAACATCACAAATAAAGAGATATGTTACGTTATAATTAGTGACAGTTCACGTTAACGACTAGCGGGGGAAAACGCTATAATCTGATATACACATAACATTAAGTCAATGACTAAGGATAAGTTTATGATGTCCATGGATACATTATAAAGGACCCCCAGACCGGCGAAACCTTCGAGTGGCCGTACATTAATTAAGCGGCAATAATACCTCTGAGATTAGGGGGTCATAAACCTGAACACTGTCATAGACAGACAGCTCGTTCAGTCGGCGACTGGGCACCGCCTTCATGTCCCACAAGAAAGCATTGCCAAACACGTACACGTACAAATCTACATGCTTTCGTTGAAAGTTACGTATTCGTGTGTGCCATAAGAAATACCTAATCTAGATGAGTTGTTTTTCTTCCAAATATCAAGATAGCTATTATTTTATTAAAATGTCACATGCAAAGACACAATTTAATATACAATAAAAAAAATACAAAAACTTGTAACAGCGGTTATCGATGATATGCCAACATATTAACAATCATAAATATTATAAGATTGATCAATTATCGCTGGTGTTATTTTCTTTACTTAGCCCATGTTTACATCAGCGACAGTATGAACAGGACGGGGTATACATAATCTATACATTTAAATGCAATATCAAGTGATAGCAAAAACAAATTGAAGAAATAAAAACGTATTTATATGTTAAAAAACTTCATCTACGTCCTTGCTTTCATCAATAGTTGAAATACCTTTTAAATTTTTAATTTTCAAAGATAGATGGATTTCATATCGTTAGTTTTTGATGATATTCTAATAAATCGACTTTAATATTTAAAGTCAGATGAGCAGCGAACCTTTACATGAAGAAATGAAAACTTTTGTAAAATGCCAGCATATTATCATCTCAAAAATTGTATAAAAAATGAAAGAATAGAAAAAGAGAAAAACAGAAATAGAATTATTATGTAAAAGCCACATGAAGATATTCCAGACTGTACAGGTAAATATATAGAGAATGAATGGACGACGATGTCCAGTATTTATAAACTGCCCCCAATATGACACATGCACCATCTTGTAAAATTTAACAAATGTCCGTGACCTGTACACTATCTGAGGCCACCTTTAATGCAAATACGTCGAACTCTTCATTGTTAGCAAAACCAAAGACCTATTGTAACCAAGATTTAAAGAAAACAATCTCTAAATCAGATTGTAATTCTGTCTGGCAGAAAGAAAGATGACACTTTCTATCAGTTACTTGTATCTTTATTGGGAGCGTTTGTCATATTTGAAGAAGCTTTGGGTGCGTAGCGATAGTATCTAAGGGGGCGGAGCTTATCGGCAGCTATCTGATTTACATTTATGCATTAAATCGTTATCAAGGACTGGTCCAGCGTGTAGTCCCCTAGACTGACTAACAGTTTCTTGATAGAATATTGAAAAAAAACCACTGAAATTTGGCTTCTCTACTACATGTCTGATTCTAGAGACTGGTCAAATCCGGATTGAGTTTGTAATTTGATACACCAGGATCAGTAGGAGAATTAGTCTCGTCATTAGATCCCTCATTAACACTGGCTAGCCATATTGTTATCTGATGGTATGGTGTAATAACCACTCACTAACGTTACTGACCACACTTTAGGAGTAAACTTATAGGTCACAACTAATCTATCTTATATCATAGTCGAGTCAAGTTAGTGAACATTAGCCTAACTTATAAATAATTGCGATAAAAGATGTGTTTTGGTTTTAACAATAATAGTTCTCGGTACTATATCAGGTGGGAAATATTGAAAAATCCAAAATTATGAAAAAATTGTTCATAAGATCAGGAACATAGGAAAATTCACACAAATGACAAGTTTAAAAGAGCGATGTCTGCCTCATTTGTAATACTGGCGGTACAAAAATAATTGTATATGGAGTCCAATTTTAGTATAGTACATATAAACTGAAACGAAAATAATTAATTGAATGAAAAATCATTGAGCAATGAAAATTGTGAAATGTGTTTTGGACTAATATGTGAATTTTAACATTCAAGCCCTTTCCAGATACAGAAACTCTAATATTGACCCTAAAATAATTTGAGATTAGATTCTTTAAACATGACCTTTTGTCTAGTACCATTGCATTTAAGATCATGCATGTACGTGATACAAAAAAACAGGAACCTTCAAATTTGGCCGATTGTGTTAATTGCATGTTATATTGTATCCATATAAAAATTTATGTATTTCTTTAACAAATATTTTAAGAAATGGAAAAACAGATAACTCCAAATAGCATATTTCATTTTTATACGTTTGGTGAATATTCAAAATGGCTATTTTCGTGAGGAAAAAAAAGATTTAAAATAATCCATTATGTACTAAAACTATAATATATTATGGAATTTCACATAAGTGCTGAAAAATAGCATGCTTCTGAACAACAACAAACATCCATTTTTTGGATTTGCTTTGTCCAATTGAAAAAACAACATTCCCATATTTTACCATAATACAATAAACAATAAAAATAATTTTGCACTTTAACACAATTTCTGGAAAATCACGTACTGTTCTTTTACTTTCTATTGATTGAAAGGTAAAAATCTTTAAAATAACTACAAGACCACAGAGGGCAATTTTTGATGGGAGGGCTACAAATTGACCACACCCTAATCACAAGACAGTCATTGTAATATAATAGGGGTGTGACATCCCTTATCTGGGGAGTGATTTCCAGATTTGACAGATTAGACTCATCCCCCAAATGTTTAAGCATTCTTTAACGACAACCATTAAAAACCCTGGAAACTTGCCTCATTGATTATACTCCATGTGGTGTAGCACAAACAATGTTGTCTTCGACGGGACGTTAATCGAAAATTTGTTAGCATAAATTAAGCTAAAACAATTTATTTTTTTTTTGAAAGGGAAAGGGACAATTCATTGAAGCTGTTACATATATAACTACAAAATAAGATGTGGCATAGATATATTGTTCTAACTGACAATGGAACTGGTTTGTTTCTGATATATGTGCAGGTTTTATTGCAATCTTATACTGAATTGTCCTTTTAAGTCAATCGTCTTCAAATAACTATCGCAGGCACCACTATATCTTGATAGCTTTGTAAAACGTTCTCTGGGACATGGCTATATGTAAATGTTTCATCTTATAGCGGATAGTCCACATATTGCAATAGTAACATTTAAAAGTCTCCTTGTAATTGAATCTATGAAAAGCTGATGAATTTAAAGAAAACATAATTTGATGATTGGACTACGGACATATTAATATAGGTCCAAACCATATAAAAAATGATATATGGACCTCTGTGATTTCAAATAAAACATTTATATTTTACTTAAATAATTAATGAACTTCATTTTAATGACCAGGACAAAATATTGCACAATTAATCCTAGTTTCCTAAAGAGTGAGGTGAATTACATATATTTTAACTGTCAACTATCCAATACTTTCCCGAAATTAAGCAATGGTCATCGTATTTCACAGGTGGAGCCACCAAGATATAAGTATTCATATTATTAGCGATTAGTTACGTTGTGACTTGAAAATGTTCAATATATATATAACCGATTTTTGCAGTAGTAGTCCACGATCACACGCAATTACCAGATGCAAACTACGCCGAAAATATATTTGTCACGCACAACAGTTACATAGTAGACGGTGATTACTACATATAAACATCTCTATGAATTTGGACTGTAAAATTGTTTCAAATATATTGTTGAGTATCCACTCCAACCCAATATTAACAGCCACATCCCAGTGGAAGACATGTATTGATGATTGCAAATTTTCAAATAAGTTGTTTCATCTTATTTTCAAACATAATGAGTTACAAGTTATAATTCATGAGTAAATTTGAATTGCATTATATTTCCTTTATGTTTTATTACTGTCATTTCAAAATTCGAATGACATGTATCTAACTCAATTAAAAATCTATAACATTCTAATTTGAAATTTCTTATTCTTTTACAGGCAGAAGATCCTCCTATCTATATACATGTATGATGCAGGGAAACCGCTGAGCTAAAGATATGACAATGTATAGGCAATATGTCATTATGACATCTGAAGAAGGAAATGAAGACTTCTCTCTAGTCGATAAATGATATCATCATTTTCATACACTTTTGATATGAATTTCAATGAATTTCTATTGTGTTAAATCCAAATAATATAAAGAATGATTTGCATCATTAAATGGACCAGTTCTCCGTGACACACGAGTGAGTAAACGGTTGCGCTCATTTGTTTCACAACACAAGGGAATTTTTTCTTATATTACGTTTGGAGAGTTGGGAATAAAATGACGCACAACTGTCTAATTGTGTTACCTTCGCAACACAAATATTTTCTAACATTTGGTAAACAAATAACACTATAAAGAAAGTTCCAACCGGAAAAAGAACTTCGTAATGTAATGACCTTCATCTTTCATATATTATGTATGACAAATTCTTTAAGGTGATCTTAATGCAATAAGAACACCATCCACTTAACAAATAGTTAGAACACATACTTTCAATGTATAAATGTATGAAAGAGGATGATTATGAAAATGCAATAACAACAATTTTCAATTTCACTATTGGCTGAAATAGGTTATAAATAAAGAAACAAAAAAGCAAGACTTACCGCAATATCTTTCTTCTGTATCTGGCGTCTTCATGTTTATTATAAATCGTCCCCCGTTATGTGAAATTAATAAACACGGCGTTACCCTTTACGGTAAAAATGGCGTTATAAACATTACCATAATAATTAGCATTCCAGTTTCAATGATGTTGATGGTCTTTACTTTAAGTAACATTCTAAATTGCAATCAATTTCTGTTGACACCAATTATAATATTAACAGAGGTAATACATTAATGTAATAATTATGTAATAATTTTTGCGTTTTGATTCATTTCACGTATAGTATATACCAGGATTTTTTAGACTATGTAAGATACTTACTACGTTGAGAAGCCAGGTTAAATATTTCAGATGATTTAGGGAATTTCCTATATTGAAAATCCATGTATTTGGCTCTTTCGGACGCTTTTAGGATATTGTACGATGTAGGGAATTCGCTACATTGAAAGGTCATGGATCTTTGCATCTCAATAATCCAGGTGATGTAGGGAATTCGCTACATTGAAACGCACGGCATATGAACCTTTCAGGCGTTTTTAGAAATTGTACGATGTAGGGAATTCGCTACATTGACAGGCCAGTAATCTTTGCTTCTGAATTTTTCAAACGATGTAGGGAATTCCCTATATTGAAAACCCATGTATATGAATCTTTTGAGATTTTCACAGAATTGTACGATGTAGGGAATTCGCTACATTGAAAAGTCATGAATCTTTGCATCTCAATATTCCAGATGATGTAGGGAATTCGCTACATTGAAACGCAAGGTATATGAACCTTTCAGGCGTTTTTAGAAATTGTACGATGTAGGGAATTCGCTACATTGTAAGGCCATGGATATTTGCATCTCAATATTCCAGATGATGTAGGGAATTCGCTACATTGAAGTAGAATAATAAGACATTGTAGGGAATATGCTACATGTGAAGGCAAGGAAAAGGCAAACATATAGCAATATCCTTTCCACAAAGTATCCCAATTTCGAAAAAAGGAGGAAATGACTCAAAATCGCTTCTTAATGGCTTAAATGGGAAAGGTGAAATAGTTTCATCTTATTTTGAATCGCGTTCACATTAAATAGTATACATAAAAATAGTGTGGGGGACTATTTTTTTATTGATATGAAACTGACGTGCTGTTTGAATCAGCTAATCGATGCACGATAATTGTTCTATTCATAGGGTATTCGTAGTGTTTTCATAGGCAAATGTTTGTTTTCGTCACTTTGTTGATTCATATAGTGACGAAACACTCAGAATGTAAATATAGAGTTATATCAGGGACCTTAGTTATATAATGGTTATAAGGAGGCTTCGTATTCCGATAACTGGACGATATGTGTATATTTACATCACTTATCCACTTTGTACATAGACATATTTTTATGATATCCTACCAACTTTTATCAGTTAAAGGGCAGGCATACTTGCATATTGGTGTATGTGAGTTGTTAAAACTACAGAAGTACATCACAAGCAGTTTGTTAAGACTTTAAGTCCTCGTTATGATATTAAAGAAATGTTTAAGAAATAGACCACCAACAAAACGATTTGATTTAAAGTGTAAATATTCTACAAAAAAGCATGCCTACTAAATGTAGACAACGGTTAAATCGATATTTTCCCCTTAGAAGACTATCAGGGTGAAATGAGCTGATAAAAGACAATGAAAGTATGCTACTTTTAATTTTTTTGAAATAATTATTTTGTAAAATATCTGATATATTGAATGATAAAAAAACTGTTGCAAATTAGAGTTATCAATAATACACATTATAAATCAACTCTATAAATAATCGCTATAAAAACCTGGAAGTTACAATTTGCCAAAAGGCCAACAAATCGTTTGAACCACAATGTTTTTCATTGTGTATTTAATGATAGTACCGTCTGATGTCTGCATATTGCGATAATAAAATATTTGTGTTATTAATTTCTATTCCGTTGATGACTTTGCTGTTTCTGAACCGAATTGCTTGGACTTCCGTACATAAAATAAAAATGTATGGTGAAACTGGATCCCCTTGTATGCAGACTCTCTGTATTCTAAAAAAATGATGAAAAATCCCCTCCCCCCCCTTTGTAAACAGAACCCCCTACGTTATTATTGAAAATATTAACCCAATTTCTAATAGAATTTCTAAAACCAAAAAAAAAAAATACTTTTCTATGAATTTCCATGAAACCGAATCAAAAGCTTGTTCAAAGTCTATCATTAGAACCATACCTGGAATACCATTGTCCTCTGTATATTGCATAACATCGTATAACAGTCTAGTATTTTCTCCCATGTATCGACCAGATATAAATCCTAATTGGTCCCTATCAATGATTTTATCTAATACTGATTTTAATCTATTTGCATATACCCCAGACCCAATTTTATAAACAATACTTAATTAAGTTAATGACCTCCATTTTTTTATACTGACGAGTCTTGTCTTTCTTCGAAATACAAGTTATCACTCCATGTCGTTGTGTTACAGATAGCCTCCCTTATGTACCCATAGTTTAAAGAACGAACAATAAAATGACCCAAATAAAATGACCCAAATGTTTCCAAAAATGTTTAAAAATTCAACTGTATACGCATCAGAACCTGGACTTTTATTGTTCTTCATATTTCTTAATATTTTAGAAGCTTCATCTATTGTAATAAATCCTTCTAATTTTTCAGCATCCGAAATAGTGAGTTTTGGACTGTTTTCAAATTCAAGAAAATCTTTAAGATTTACATCACATAGGTTACCATCTGATTTATAGAGATTTTCGTAGAAGCACTTAATTTCCTGTAAAATTTCTTCTTGTTTTGTTATTATATTACCGTTTTCTAATTGAAGTAAAGTTTTGATGTAAAGTCGAGATTGAAAAAAATAATTAGTTGTTTTTCCCCTTCTTCTTCCCATTTTGCCCTGGATCTACAATGTAAAAATGCTACCTTTTATCTTTTTCAGTCTAATTTCTTCTAATTCCTTTTTTCTCCTGTTCAATTTCCATCAAATTTAGAATATGTTGGCTTTCTAACTCCTCTATTGACTTTTGGAGATCAATTTATTTTTAAATCTGTATTTTTTCTTATATGCAGCATGTGATATTGTTGTTTTTTTCTTCCTTTTGGAAGTAGAAGTGTATTTCAATGAAAATATTCCACAAATAGTTTTAAGTCATAAAAGTATAATAAAATGCTGGAATATTTGATATTTTTACTCTAATAATAGATATAAACGATAGGAAACACTGTTTTAACAACTAGGTTGACGTGAGGTTGGGAGTAACCATCTCTGAAATATTCATAAAGGAATATAAATATGCAACTTATAACAACTTATGATTTTTTTTGTTTGAGCTATTTTATCCAAAGTCTTGATGCTTAAACAATATTTTTTTTTCTTATGACTTTTTTGAAAGAGGGGTTATTGACAAACAAAAAAATGCAATAAAAAATATATGTTGGTGTGCTTCTTTTTTCTCTATAGCTTCTCGAAAATGCCTACTTATTTAAACTTTTTTCATCAATTTTCCATGAAAAATTCAATTATGAACAATAATTATTAAAATAAACAAAATAGAAGTATCAGGTTAATTTTCTTCTTCTTCAAATTGATTCATGACTATGTCATTGACAAAGTTTGAGCAAAAAATTGTAAATGAAAATGCATGTGTTGCCATTTGTTTCTTATTTTCATCCGGGTATGATTGATTATGTATGGCATGATTTAAATACATTTTTTTTTTGCATTTAAAATAAAATTTATCCAAATTGTTGTAAATACATCTTCTCCATTTTTTTTCACATGATAAAAGAGACCTAAACGAACAAATATTTGGAAAAAAAATAATAGGTTAGTGTTGAAACTTTAGAAATAATGATGAAAAAAGAGAAAACCAAAAAATTACAGAGTTATCTCCCCTGGCCCGATTTACCAAATACATTGCTATTCATTTTGGGTGCATCCAATTTAATGCAAACATTGCAACAAACATTTTTTATTCTTCCAAAATAGTAATAGTATATAGTTCATTAATTTTTTTCAAAATTTATATTGTTTTTCAGATACAAATAGAGGACATCGAGAATCATATATAGTAATAAATTTTGCCACTTTTAACATGACTGACAGAACCACAAAGCATATTTGTTTTACATACCTACAATTATGTAAGTATGTTGAATAAATTAATTTAATAAAAAATGTCTTTTTTTTTTTTAATTTCACCTACATGTATTTAACATTTTATTGTTTTCACAAGAAGAATGAATGGTGTAATGCCATAACTATGTAAATGTCGGAAAAGAAATATCCATTTTAGATATGATGTGAATAGTGAATATAAGTTGTAAAAAAAATTATAAATCATTAGAATTCCATTTCACATCTGCTTCAGACTTCTGTATCCAGTTCAATATTATACATAAATAATTAATCATTGCATGTTTAATTTACTCCGCCTTACAGCTAACAAGTATATACCAGGTATATATAAAGAGCCATCAATCATGACACAACAAAAGTGCTAGCAAGAAATTTTGTTGTTATTTTTATATATATATATATATATATAATATATAAATTTATATATGTACATTGTATGTGAAAGGAACTATATATTAGAGATTTTGCACCAGAAATTGCCTTCATTGGCATGAATAAGAAATTTAATCTAGACTATTCCTATACATGTGTAATATGGTTCTGGATCAGTATTAGGTACAGTAGTTTATCTGTAAATTTGGAACTCTTGTCTTGTCATGTATTTGTCTGCTCCTCTTATATTACACATGTACAGTTCATGTCTATATATCCAACATGAAAGAAGCTAACACAATACTGCATTATTGATTTATTTATTTCACATAATAGAATTTCACCCGATAACATACACCAGGTATATATGCCTCTTTCACATTATGTGTATGACACATGTCCAAGAAAATTTTACACCATTATGATAAATTAATTGTCAGAGTACCAAAACTGAAAATGTTTTTGGTCACAGAATTTTCATTTCCTCTTGTACACACATGTTGAACACAAATTTGCTCCTGGAGTGGTTCCTAGTCGAATAATACTGTGATGTGCCTGCAGCCATTCTGTAACAAAAATATGAGAACATACATGTACAGATGTAAATCATTAGGCCTTTCATGTGTCAAAGAAATATGATTTGTTACTTTCATAAATTTTACAACAATATCAGTTCAGAAAAAAACAGAGATGCACACGTTTTCATTCTTTTCTAATACCCTAACCTAGTATCATTTATAAATCATAGACCTGAAATCTGATAGACTAAATGAATATTAATGTGTGCACATTGTACATGTGTGGAGGGGCTGATGGGAATATTACCTGAGTGCAATGTACAACATTTTAGCTATAGAATAAGTGTTTTACACATTGTTAATATATTGCATTTGATAATTGCGTTTATAATTAAGACTTAATGTAATAAAAATGTAAATGTACTTACATTTAGAATGTACCTTATTTACTGCCGTCAGTTGGAAGATCTTGCCACTTTGAATAACTTGTTAGCCTAAGACTGTAAGATATTCTGAACAGTGTCAGTCAGTATTACGTACTAGTACTTAGAGGCAGTTACGTGAAATCGATGTAAGACAGGGCTCATTTTCCGCAACTGTATCACCAAACACACTGTCGTAAATTATCAGCATGATCATTCTTTCAACATTCCAGGGCAGCTGTCAAGTTTATAATCTTGAGCTCGACTGCCCAACTGCAAGTTGGTCTGTCCGTCTAGTCACCAGTCAGTTTGCTATTAAGTATTAATTAGGCCTAAAGTTCCATGATAAACTAAATCTTGGTGTTTCATGTTTATCTTTCTTCTAGTGTCACATTACAAGTGCACTGACTCTATATTATTCTCCTAATGACGGTTGAAAGACGTCACTCTCACCACACACATGAAAACTCGACCGACATTGTTTACATTTCCGGTCATTGCGCCGATATACGATATGTCGTAAAATGATACTATTCTTCACTAAAACTAAAAATAAACACTTGTGACTTCATGGAAACATCATATTTAGTTTCTTTTTAACAGTAAACACCTTAATAACCAAAAATATTTTAAAAATTGGTTTACGTCATAGAAATGTTGCTAAAGAGTTACGTCCCTTCGTTCACGTCAAAATCCTCACCAGAAAACTACCTTAACAATAAATAAACATGGGTAATAATCATTGAACTAAATGTTGTCAAACACGGCACAACAGTTACAATTAAAAGGACCAATAAAAGCTGATTAATTTAAATACGAAATTAAAATCTGTTGCGATTTGCGTGCATGTGAGTTGTTAACAATACATAATTCCATCACGTACAAATTAGAGCTATCTATTTATGTTATTATCAATAATACACAATAAATCCTTTGATATTTATATAAAAAATAGATAAAGACTTATTTTATAAAATGAACTTGGACGTTACATTGTTTGGAGAAAAAACCTTATACACTGTGTATTTGATAATGACACCGTTTGATGTCTGGATATTGCCCGTCCATTTATCTTTACCTGTCAATATAACGATTCCATTAACCATATAACGTCGGCATATTTACTGCACAGAAATAAGTGCAAATTCTGACGATTTTTTTCTTCTTCAAATATTGTTTTCTTTTTTAAAAACTGCCTCGAATTCCTTTAATATTCATTCTGTGATTTTATTCGAAGTTATATAGCAGATTTTAAAACAAATTATGATGTCTGTAATAGTGGGTGATGCTGTTTAATGTCTGGGTATTACCTGTCTGTTAATCTTTATTGTTTGTTATCTAATTCTTACTTGTCTTTTCTTTCAGCGTGTGAGTATCCTACTACAGTTACACGGTGATGTATTGTCTTGTTTTAGTGTTGACCTTTTTGTGCTATATTTGCTTTCCTCACAATAACATTAATTCAATAATGTTGCATTTATCAATCATTTAGTAGCTTGCTGTATAAACATATTCAAACGTATACAAATAACATGGCATTCATAATATATGCCTCATACATTACGATATAATATAAATTATATAAATATAATATATGCCGTCATATGGTTTTTGAGGTGATACTTCTTATAGCATGAACGTTTGGTATATTCAAACTAGTTCCCTTAATTTGGATATAATTGTATCATAATAACATTTTTTACAATTTTGAAATCAGTATGTCCTCATAATTCCAATGTCTCATAAAGGAAAAAAACATTTTATTTGGAATTGTCATAATCATGTTTCAGTTTACATGTGTGTATGAAAACATTGCGTATAACCATGACATTACACGACCGTTAACATGACTGCAAGTTTAAAAGTTAAGGAACGTATCTTTGTGTGTAAACGATCTATGTTCAATAACAAAATAGTTATGAAACATATGTAATACTATCCCTTGATCACCAATAAAATTATCACTCATGGAGCTGCCATTAAATCTAAGAATTAAATGAAGTATTTTTCAGTTTGGTTTAGTAGGTGGTTTTGAAGGTTTTTCAATAAGCGTTTTCTTCCCGCCACAATTAGTTTTAAATCTATAAAGTATAAGAAAGTGCTGGAAGTTTGTTTGTTTTTTAGTTTTATTTGACAGTACTGTGTAATTTCTGTTGAGATCAATACTCGATGACCACTAGTACACATCAAAGCCGAAAATAAAATAGGGTATTCGAAAAATAAGTGTATTAAATATTTAATTGAAAATCAATAGAATAAAAACTAACATTTAAGATATTTAAGTGGTATTCCTAGCACCAACTTGGTAAACGTTTACATATATGGATACGTACACTTTTCTGATCACTATCATAATACTGAAAACGATGGTATTTACAAATATCTGATACAGAATGGGAAATATACAACACACACCGAATATATATCAACATATTTAGGTCAAAATATATAGGAAACTTTATATCAACATTTCTTATCTGGAGTCAAATACAAAAAATGAATCAGTGCTATACTTATTTACATATGTACTATATTTAACTTTAAATTAAGACTACGTCTTCCATACTTAACATATGTACCGTAATTACCATACCCAAGAATGAATTAAAGTTCCCAATTTGTTATGCACCACCACAGGTTGCCAATTATTTAAGAACAACAACACTTACAATGCATCCGTTTTAATTTTAGTACCATAATAAGTGATGAGAATAATTATCGGCAGTACTGCCATAAACATTCACTGCCTAAATGATTATGTTTACATCCCAGGTACAGTGAAATGAGTATACATAATCAGACCATGAGACCAAGGTCTGTTCTATAGTTTCATTTAACATTTCTACTGTGTTATTAGGAACGGTAAAGTGATTTCAGCAGGTATATTTTCATCTAAACAGACATAAGGTATAAAGACAATAATATTACAGTGATTATGTTTATAAGGTATCATACATGTTTGCCTGTCCATGTAAATTATTTTCAAACTTTAATTCATCAATATAATCTGATGGCTGTAAAACCGCAATAGATCATTTAAGAGAAAATAGCATGTCAATATGTCCCCAGTTATAGTACATATAACTTAAAGCTACATGTATTCGTACCAGGTGTCGTAAATAGTCGTCTGGAAATACACAAATGTAGTATAATGTCACAGTCGTGCCTTCATGCATATAGATATTATTCCCATCTTGAAAATAAGATTGGTATTCAGTTTGCATAAATTAATAAGTTTAATTAATGTTCCCTTTGAAGGAACTACGCGATTTATGACATACTAGTCGGATGTTTCAAAAAACAAAAACCTAAGAACTATTTCCAGAACACTGGAAGATAAACATGTATTAGCATAATAATTATACTAAAGACGGTTACCATAATTGATATAAAAACGCTTGACAAATCTATCGCAACATTGTGGATTGAACAGTGTCTAGTACATCAATGGCATCTAAGTGAATCCCCCCAAAATTAAATTTGTATGGTAGACGATTACGTAGGATACCCCAAACATCCTTTCGAATTAACTACTTGTTAAAACCACATTGTACTATGTAATTTCAAAGAAAAGATTTGAACATTTTGAAAATGAAAACTTAGGAATTATTTTAGAACAATATCTCGTTTGATAGGATATTAACAAGGTCAGACACGTTCCTAATTGGATACTTAATTGATTTGTGAAACGTTTTCTAAGAATTATACAGATAATTTGAACTCATTTTTGTTTTTTTTTTCTTAACGATTTTAAGCTGATTAAAATATATTGAATATAAAGGAGTTTATACTGGAGTATAGTCCTATTCATTATGGCTTTTAATGGTACATACTTTACATTAAAGAAGTTTCGAAGGAATAAATTGATAAAACATTATTTTAACATAATTATGCCGAATTCGATGAACATAATCTACCTTCCGTAATGTTACGTGACAATAAAAACAAAGTACGTATTACAACATAATAGAAAGATAATTAGTACGCTTGTCCAATGTTATATAGTAAGTGAAATCCACCACCTAAGTGAGGTAAAGGTGCAGAGATAAGGTAGACGACGGCATTGATGAAAGTGTAATCAACTCCCACCTCACATGCGTTAATTGATACATGTAAAGACATAATGGGGCTATATCTGGATACTATAATAATGCACTTTTAGATTTATTGCATGTCGTAAAACGTTTCCCCTTTATTACATATAATATTGAAATATGACACTGCCTATTGATCAATTCCTAACATGATACCGTAAAATGAGGCGTTTAGCAAAATACATGTAGCAAAAACACGAATTCATACGATTTGCATAGAAAGTAGTAGTGTTTAATGTCTGGGTATTACGTGTCTATTTCCCTTTACTGTGTGTCACCGTATACATAACAGACCGATCTTTGCCTGTGAATACATTTATTCCTACTTTTAAACGCTGAGCATTAATTATGCTTAAACTAATTTGCGTACGTCATCTGACTTACTACTTAACATAATTACTTTTTTATTTTGTGTATTTTTTTTCTTTAAGTAAACATGTATTATCCTCAGTTCATTATCCATCCACAAATATTTATTAACTCATTATTACTCAGTGAGCTGCCATTAAATCTAAGAATTAAATGAAGTCTTTTTCAATTTGGTTTAGTAGATGGTTTTGAAGGTTTTGTCCTTCCTTTTGGAAATTGAAGTGTATTCCAATGAACGTTTTCTCTATTCACACACAGTTTTTATTCTAAAAAGTATAAGAAACTGCTGGAAGGTTTTATTTGACAGTACTCTGTAATCTCTGTTGAGATCATTACTCGATGACCACTAATACACATCAAAGCCGAAAATAAGATATTTAAGTGGTACTCCTAGCACCAACTTGGTAGACGTTTACATGCGTACACTTGTCTGATCACTATCATAATATTGAAAACGATGGTATTTACAAATATCTGATACAGAATTGGAAATATACAATATACGCCGAATATATATCAACATATTTAGGTCAAAATATATAGAAAACTTTATATCAACATTTCTTATCTGGAGTCAAATACAAAAACAATAATCAGTGCTATACTCATTTAAGAATACATCTTCCATACCTGAAATATGTGCCGTAGTTACCATACCCAAGAATGAAGAAAAACTTTCAATTTGTTATACACTACCACAGGTTGCCAACAATTTAAGAATAACATCACTTACAATGCAAACGTTTTAATTTTAGTACTATAATAAGATATGAGAATAATTATCGGCAGAACTGCCATAAATATTCACTGCCTAAATGATTATGTTTACATCCAAAATGCAGTGAAATGAGTATACATAATCAGACCATGAGACCAAAGTCTGTTCTATAGTTCCATTTAACATTTCTACAGTGTTATTAGCAACGTCGGTGTAGTGATCTCTGCAGGTATATTTTCATCTAAACAGACATAAGGTATAAACGCAATAACTTAACAGTGAATACACTTTGTGTTGTAACAAATGTTTATAAGGTATCATACATGTTTGTCTGTCCATGTAAATGATTTTCAAACTGTAATACCTCAAAAGAACCTGTTGGCTGTAAAACATTAATAGATCATTAAAGAGAAAATAATATGTCAATTTGTCCCCCAGTTATAATACATACAACTTAAAGCTACATGTATTCGCACCTGGTGTCGTAAATAGTCTTCTGGAAATACACATATGTAGTATAATGTCACAGTCGTACCTTCATGCATAAAGATATTATTCCCATCTTGAAAATACAATTGGTATTCAGTTTGCATAAATTAATCAAAGTGTATTAAAATGGGAAATAGTATAAACAACATTATGATAATAAAACTGCGTTTTGTTATTTTTTACTACGTGTAAATGTGTCAATCGCAAAAAAAGATGCATTGTTCCGAATTCTTATATATTACACAATATTGTCATATATCAAAATAATCCTCTGTAGTAGTGGGTCATAAGGATTCAGAAAAAAATATTGGTTCGGAGGTTTGGGGGATGCATGTGGGACCCTCCTAATGGCATTGCACCACTGTCATTATAGCGCCAGTACTTTAGTATTTTAAATTAGTTGATGTCTGCAAACTATCTCTTTACAATTATAGTAACAAACAATTGTCATAATTGATTATACATATATGTGTGTCCCTCTGTCACCGTATACATAGCAAACCGCTCTTTGCCAGTGGGTACATTTATTCCTACTTTTAAACGCTGAGCATTACTTATGCTTAAACTAATTTGCGTACGTCATCTGACTTACTACTTAACAAAATTACTTTTTTATTTTGTGTATTTTTTTTCTTTAAGTAAACATGTATTATCCTCAGTTCATTATCCATCCACAAATATTTATTAACTCATCAGCGTCTTGGAACTTTCTGTCAGTGTTTCATACATATCGTCTTGATGTTTTATTCGAGGCAGTTTGCAATAGAAATAACAGACTATATCCGATATAAATGTCACTTTGTCTACACTGTCATGGTATCTCTGAGTTATGAAAGGTCATGTTTAATGTAGCTCATGCATTTCAGTTTAATTAATAATGCCAAAACACTTCACCGCCATATCATTGCGTTAAAAACGCATTACATTCAAAGAAGTCAAAGTTGATGTATACTATTGATCACAATGATGATGATTTGGCAAATAATCAACCTGTCCTATCGCAAAGCTGTCATTTGAAAGTATGCTATTGACCTTTATTCTAGTATGCTACACAAATTAGCACAAACTAATTATCTAGACATTAATACCAGGAGAGACCTGTTCCCACATCACTCTCGGTTTTCCTCTGGGATCCGCCCCTTTCCTTTTATAACAAACAGTGACATAACATAATGACCATAAAATTTTAAAATTATATGAATACTTCCCAATAAAATATCGTGATATTAAAGCAAACAAATTAGTGTACTATTCTACAAGTCCTATTGATTTTTTTTGTATAAAAATTCAAAATGTATAACATTGGACATTCATACAGAAATATTTGTTTCTATTAAAATACATGTCAATAAAGAATTGAAAACTTTTAAATCAAACCATGAATGTGACCATCTGAATCACATTGACGCTGTTAAGACTTAAAATGTTCCATCACAAACCAAGATTACTGAATTGACAGTTCAGATATCTAATACGCGTGTCTGGCCTGGGATTTTTTTTACATAAAACAATTCCACAACGATACACTCTTGAGTCCGCAGGGATGTATACCGTGCGGAAATAGACCAGGGACCAGTATTTTACGTCTGTTCTTGATCCGAGAAATATACAAGACATCCTGGCTGCATAAAGGTTCAAAAATTAGGCAGGGAGGGTGATTTATTTTTCAGCATGCCTTCTTTTGTCATTGTCATATATGTGTTATATTTGCTTTCCTCACGATAGCATTGATTCGATGCCGTTGCACTTATATGTTACTTACTAGATTATTGTACAAAATGTATTCAAACAAATACAACTATCGGGCATACTTTCTATTTTATATATTTATGAGTTTTAAGGTCATACTGTTTATTGCATGAGCGTCGTTAATATTCTAAATTGTTCCCTTATTTTGGATTTAATTGAATAACCCTTGAACAACGTTGAACTAAGCATTAACTATTATTTCCAATTTCCCAAAAAAAGAAATTATTTTATCGCAAAATGTCTGAATTTCAAATCATTTTACATGTATGCTATAAAACATTGAATATCACTATGGCATTACACTACGGTTGACATTTTTGCAAATTTGAAATCAATGCTTGTAGTTTTGTTTGTAAAGGATCTATATACAATAACAGCATAGTTATGAAAGACAGTTGTAATATTATCCCTTTGTAACCGATAATATTTAACTGTTAGCAATCGGTTGCCATTATATCTTACATCTGAGATTTTTCAATTCGGTTTAGTAGGTGATTTCGAAGTTTTTTGTCCTACCTTTCGGAACTAGAAGTGTATTTCAGTGAAATTAGTCTCCATCCACAAATAGTTTAAAATAAGAAATGTATATTAAACCGCTGGAAGTATTTTATATTTCTGCTATTATAATAGTCGTATTCGGCAGTGCTTTGTAGTTAAGTAATAATATTAGGGAATTTAATACAAGAAACCCTAAGAACTGTTTTAACAACCAGCTTGGCGTGAGTTTGGGAGTAAAGAGGTCTTTGAAATATTGATAATGGAGTATAGGTATTATAATTTTAATTCCATCTTATTTTACATTTAAGTTTGAGAACCTTGGATATAACAATGACACTACATCACTGTTGGCATTACTACACATTTAAAGCCAAAGGACATAGTTTTGTCTTTTTTATTTTGGGTTAAGTAGGTTGTTTTGAAATCTTGTCCTTTATGGAAGTAGCAGACAGTGTACATGCATTTTAATGAACTCATTGTCTATTCACACACATTTTTAAACCATAAAAGTATAATAAATCGCTATAAGTATGTCATTATATTTGCTTACTATCATAATTGTTTTATTCGACAGTACTCTGTAGTTAAGTAAGAGTTTTAGTAAACCTAAAAAAGTCTTTAAGAAAAGAAGTATTTTAACAACTAGCTTGGCGTGAATTTGGGAGTAAACACTTCTGAAATATAGTTAACGGGTTAACTTGTTTTATTATTTGTAAATATGATTAAATACATAATGTTTAATGTCTGCTGTAGTATTCGACGTCTTTGCTGGTTAAACCATAAGTACAAGACTATTATTATAGTAATGGGTAATGTACAATATCATTAAGCTAAATATTACCAAATTGGCACACCAATTACATTAACAAAGGGTAAACGAAAACGGGCATTATAAAAAAAACATGCTTAACCTCTGTCGAAATCAATTCTCAATCCCAATTGAATACACACTGATATGTTTTTTTTTTGTATTTTTTTTTATTTTTGAAGAGATTTTACATGGGTACAAAAAGCATTTACATATGATATTCAATATTCATTATTTAAATCGTAATATTCATTTATAAACTTTGAACTTCTCTAATACTGTAAACCAAGTTATTTACAAGGGTTGCTTGATATAATGCACTCTCAAGGTGTTCATTGAAAAAAAATCAAAATTTACTCTCTCTGTAGATATGTATATATGCATTATATATGTTAATTAGTTATTATGTGTTTTCACAAATATATAATACTCGACTGGATTATATCAAATCTGAAAAGGGAAAAAATATATATATTTGCCGTGTAGACAAAGTGGTTTACAGTACCAGGTATTCCCTATACAATATGATAGTAATTTTCTTCAGTTTTAATTGAACGATTAATGACAGAAATTTGCAAGTTGCACCCTTTAAGAAAAGCAAAGGAAGGGATTAAGTAAAAAAGAAGAATGGTAGAAAGAATTGAAAAAGTGGCAATGGACTGACAAGGCTTATTATTCTCAATGAGATTTATAAAATCATATGTAAAATGATTAGATACCACAACAAGATCATGCAAAAAAGAAATTAAAGTATATTAAGAGAAAAAGTTTAAAAAGTGACATTATTCTAAAAAACTTTCCCATTTTCTCCACTCATTGACAAATTTCATAATATGTGTTTCACCCTTGGTGGTTGCAATGTATTTTTCAGTCCTGTACATATCCTTCAAAAGATTTTTAAACGCATTCATTGATAAACCAATTTGGAGACATCTAGCACTATAAATATATTGCTTTAGTACTAAAATGACAACATTATCTGTATAATTTTTACAATTAGAGAGTCCAAAAATGAAAGATTCCTTATTAAACGAAAATGGAATTAAAAGCATCTCTAATATGGATTCAAAATTTGATAGGAATAACTGAACATTTTCACAGTCCCATAATGTATGAACTATAGTCTCAATTTCAGTTTTACACTGATGACAGTAAGGAGTGTCTACAAGGCCTATTTTAAACAGATATGAATTTGTGGTTAAAATATACTGATTAATTCTAAACTGAAGCCACTGCAATTTTGTGCTTCTGGTACTGATAAAAGGAATAATGTATTTTTGTCTCCATTTTTGATTGTCAAAACCAAAAATATCATCCCATTTTTTTCTTCCTGTAGCAACAGTAGTATTCTGGCAAAGTGCCTTATAAAAATCACTTGCTCCTTTTTTATGCTTAACAAATATTTCTAAGTTTTTTGGGATGAATGGGTAATTTAAAATCCTATTGGAAATTTCATCTGATGAGAAAGTTTTTTTAATGGCATTGATTACACCTTGATATGTAAGAAAATCTGTATGCATATTAAATTTCTGATTAAACTCATATAGACTGTAAAACACAACATTTTCACTATTTTTTATCATATCATTCAGGACTACAACACCCTTCTGAAACCATTCTTTATAAAAAAAAACTTTTATTGTTAATTTTTATTGATTTATTATGCCAAATAGGAACTTTAAGAACATTATCATTTTTCTTTTTAATATTTTCAGACTTTAAAGTAAGTTTACACCAACTTTTGAAAACATCTTTCCAAAACAGGTTTTTACAGTTTTGTTGACATTTTGAAATATAATCACTACCACAATGCGCTAATATGTTTTCATTACCAAACCTTTTAAAGTACAAGCTCCATTTTCCCTCTGATGTAAACAACCTACGTATCCATGTTAGTTTCAGAGAGTCAATAAAGGATTCTAAATGAATCATTTTAAGTCCACCCTCATGAAAACTTTTAATAGTTATATCTCTTTTTATCTTCTCAGATTTACCATTCCATAAAAAGTTATAGAGTTCTGTATTCATTTTTTTTAAATAGGCTATCCGGATTTGGCAATGCTATGAATAGGTGATTAAATTGAGATATCAGAAGAGACTTGATAATATGTATTTTGCCAACAGGTGTGAGATTTCTTCTCTTCCAGGTATTTATCAAAGATTTAAGTTTAACTAATTTTTTATCATAGTTTAGTCTGGGGATTCTATGTAAATCAACACTGAAGTCTATACCTAAAACTGTAAATTTTGTTATACCCCATTGCAAATTCCATTCTGGGAAATATATATCATCACTATATTTTTTACTCTTATTCTTTCTAATTCTAATCGCAAGTATTTCGACACATAAAATAAATATATAGGGAGCAATAGGGTCACCCTGACGACAGCCTCTTTTGACTTCAAAGAAGTTTGAAAGATTTCCACCTTGATTTATATAAGAAAGAGCATTAGAGTGCAAAACTTTTATCCATTTACAAATTTCGGGACCAAAATTAAAAAAAGAGAGAACCCTGTTAATAAAATTCCAACTAACAGAATCAAAAGCCTTTTCAAAATCTATAATTAAAAGCATACTAGGTATATTAATATCTTCACTGATATGTTCTTGCTAATAAATTAAAACTCAACAGAATGACATGACAATTGAACAATAAAAAGGAGCAATAAAACTTGATTAACTTAAAATACATAATTAAATTTTGTCGATACCTTTTCTCGATGACCATTAAATACAGAACACAGCCCAAAATGAAATAGGGTATTATAAAAAGAACATTTAGTTATAATAAACTGAAACTTAGTAGAATAAAAACTAATAATATGGTCTTTCAGCGAAATTATTAAAACATAAAATGGGAGACGTTTATATGGATACGTGTGTTTTCGTTTACCAAATTTACACCTATTGTGTATAATGAAATCGATTTGAGAAATTACCAAATCTATAACAATAACCATTTGTGATTAACCAGTGTATTAGGTAAATACGTGACAATAATTTGATCACTGTGGTAAGATTTAAACGATACATCGATAAATTGATATGGAATGGGAAACACACCAGTTATATGCAATGCATATCAATAAATCTAGGTAAGAAAATATGAAGTACATGTATGTAATGTTGGAAAATATATCAACATTTCATGTCTATGCACTTGATTGAAAAACATGAAAATTGTTGTAATTATGATGTTCGGTTCGACGAACCACTCTAATGACTAGCATACAGTGACGCTCCTTTACGCTGGTAACTCGGGTACACACGATAGCCATGCAACGATCGTGCAGTCTAGGTCAAGCAGATAGATATCCAGAGACTAAATTGAACAATTCACGCAAAGTTAATCACAACCAATAAAATCCAATCGAAATAAATGACGATACTATTAATTTAATTATAGATTTACAACAACAAACTTTAAAAATAATGATTACCTCATACAAATACGTATCGATATACATATGCATATATGTATACAATTTATTGTAAATAACCCTATTAAGCGGTACACGCATACAGATACGGGGACGTATTTGACTTTACTTTCTATATTTCGAAATTAAACCAATAAAAACAAATCGGGTCAAGAACGTCGCATTTGCACATGTAAAAAAATAAAAGTACATTCGTGAAAAACGTATCAAATGTTTTTACACGCAATTTTCGATCGATCAACCGGCCTTTGGTTCTACAGTTTTACGGACATCTTTATATATCTGTAACACTGTGTCGAAAAGCAGCCTCGAAAGATGTAAGAAGTAAATGATTTTATATAATTGATAGTAATCATTATGTATACTGATCGATCCCGTCAAATACGTCTCCGTATGCGTTTACGTATACCGCTTATTGTAAGTATCCCTAATAATTGGTTTTAAAATCTTTTTCTTCATTTTGAAAGCAGAAGTGTATTTCAATGAATATATTCAAAGTCCACAAATAGTTCTATATCATATAAAAGTATTAATAAAACGCTGGAATATTTGATATTTTTTGCTGTTTTAATAAGTAGTATTATTTGACAGTACTCAGTAAGGAATATTGGGAATATTGGCTAGCTTGAAGTGAAGTTTGGAGTAAACACGTCTGAAATAGTCATAGAGGAATATAAATTTGCAACATATTAAACGTAAATAGGGATAAATATATTATTTTGTGTAGAAGGAAAGATGGGTAATAATCATTGAACTAAATATTGTCAAAAACGGTACAACAGTTACAATTGAATTGATTAATAAAAACTGATTTATTTAAAATAGGTAATTAAAAACTGTCGCGATTTGCGTTTATGTGAGTTGTTACAACTGCATAATTCAATGACGTAGAATTTGTTAAGACTTTGTTTATGTGTACGTTATGATTTATTATATATTGGACATGTTTGAGAATGTTTGGGAATAAAAGTCTGGTGATTCCGGTTTTAGTTTGAAGTTTATAAAAAAAAATCTGAAATATCGGATAATACAAAGCCGGCTTAAGAATAAAGGTATGATATGGCTCTGACTTGAATGTATTGACCTATGGCTATTGTAAATTTGAGCTACCTACTTATGTCTTTATCAATGATACACAATCAACTCTTAGATATTGGTATAATAATAGATAAAGACTAATTTTATGAAAACATTATAAGTTACATAGTTTGAAAAAAAAAAAACAAATACAATGGTAAAACCAGGTTGAATTTTTTATTCAAAGTGTATTTAATAATGACACAGTCTGATATCTTGATGTTGCCCGTCCTTTTATCTTTACTACCTGTCAATATAGTGATTTCATTTTACATATAACGTCAGCATAATCCTTCAATATTCATTCTGTGATTTTATTGAAAGTTAAATAGCATGTTTAAAACCAAATTCCGATGTTTATAAGAGTGGGTGATACTGTTTAATGCCTGGGTATTACCTGTCTGTTAATCTTTATTGTTTGTTATATAATTCTTACTTTTTCTTTTCTTTAAGGTTGTGAGTATCCAACTACAGTTACACGGTGATGTATGGTCTTGTTTTATTGTTGACCTTTTTGTGTTATATTTGCTTTCCTCGTAATAACATTTATTCGAAATTGTTACTCTTATTACTTATTTACTAGATTGCTGTATAAACATATTCAAACTATACAATTAACGTGACATATTTTCTGTTTTATATATGCGTCATATTGTTTTGGATGTGATACTGCTTATAACATGAACGTTTGGCATATTCAAAATGTTCCCTTAATTTGGATATAATTGTATCACAATAACTCTTTCATAACTTTTATATTAGTTTGTCCTCTTATTTAAAATGTCTCACAAAGGGAAACATTTTATTGGGAATGTTCTTAATCATGTTTTAGTTTACATGTGTATGAATACATTGCGTATAACCATGGCATTACACCACTTAAATATAGTCTTTTCAATTTGGTTTAGTAGGTGGTTTTGAAGGTTTTGTCCTTCCTTTTGGAAATAGAAGTGTATTCCAATGAACGTTTTCTCCATTCACAAATGTTTTAAATCTAAAAAAGTATAACACACTGCTTGAAGGTTTTTTTTTTAATTTTTTGTTATTAGTTTTTTTTGACAGTACTCTGTAATCTCTGTTGAGATCATTACTCGATGACCACTAATACACATCAAAGACCAAAATAAAATAGGGTATTCGAAAAGTAAGTGTATTTATTATTTAATTGAAACTCAATATAATAAAACAAACATGTAAGATATTTAAGTGGTATTCTTAGCACAAAAATGGGAGGCGTTTACATAGATGGATATGTACACTTTTCTGATCACTGTCATAAAATTGAAACGATGGTAGTTACAAATACCTGACACGGAATGTATATCAACAAATTTAGGTCAAAATATATAGGAAACTTTATATCAACATTTCTTATCTGGAGTCAAATACGAAAAATGAATCAGTGCTATACTAATTTACATATATATTATATTTAAGATTGAATTAAGAATACGTCTTCCATACATGCAATGTGTGCCGTAATTACCATACCCAAGAATGAAGAAAAACTTTCAATTTGTTATACACCACCACAGGTGCCAACAATTTAAGAATAACAACACTTTCAATGCATCCGTTTTAATTTTAGTACTAAAATAAGAGATGAGAATGATTATCGGCAGTACTGCCATTAACATTCACTGCCTAAATGATTATGTTTACATCCAAAGTGCAGTGAAATGAGTATACATAATCAGATCATGAGACCAAGGTTTGTTTATAGTTTCATTTTACATTTCTATTGTGTTATTAGCGACGGTAAAGTGATTTCTGCAGGTATATTTTCATCTAAACAGACATAAGGTATAAACACAATACATTTACAATGAATACACTTTGTGTTGCAACTAATGTTTATAAGGTATCATACATGTGTGTCTGTCCATGTAAATGATTTTCAAACTTTAATTCATCAATAGAACATGATGGATGTAAAACCTTAATAGATCATTAAAGATAAAATAGTGTGTCAATTTGTCCACCAGTTATAATACATACAACTTAAAGCTACATGTATTCGCACCAGGTGTCGTAAATAGTCTTCTGGAAATAGACAAATGTAGTATAATGTCACAGTCGAACCTTCATGCATATAGATATTATTTCCATCTTGAAAATAAAATTGGTATTCAATTTGCATAAATCAATTAAAGTGTATTAAAAATGGGAAATAGTTTTAATAACATTATGCTAATAAAAATGCGTTTTGTTAATTTTTACTACGTGTAAATGTGTCAATCGCAAAAAAAAAAAAGATAAGAAAAAATCTGTAAAATACCAGAATGGCAAGTGCATTGTTCTGCTTTTGAATTGTTATATATTACACAATATTGTCATATATCAAAATAATCCTTTGTAGTAGTATTAGTATTTCCACGGATTTATTTTTCATCCACTGTCAGTGTTATCTAGTTAACGCCGTACATTGTATAACTCGCAGTTAGTTTTTGGTATATTTCGATTTAATGTTCCTTTTGATGGAACTACGCGATTTATGTCATACTAGTCGGATGTTTCAAAAAACAAAAACCTAAGAACTATTTCCAGAACACTGGAAAATAAACATGTATTAGCATAATAATTATACTAAAGACGGCTACCATAATTGATATAAAAACGCTTGACAAATCTATCGCAACATTGTGGATTGAACAGTGTCTAGTACATCAATGGCATCTAAGTGAATCCCCCCAAAATTAAGTTTGTACGGTAGACGATTACGTAGGATACCCCAAACACTCTTTTGAATTATGTTTTAATTGATGTGAGTATCGAATCATACTTGTTAAAACCACATTGTACTATGTAATACCAAAGAAAAGATTCGAACATTTTGAAAATGAAAACTTAGGAATTATTTTAGAAAAAAATATCTCGTTTGATAGGATATTAACAAGGTCGGACATGTTCCTAATTGGATACTGAGTTGATTTGTGAAACGTTTTCTAAGAATTATACTGATAATTTGAACTCACTTTTGTTTTTTTCTTAACGATTTCAAGCTATTTTATACTGGAGTATAGTCCTATTCATTTTGGCCTTTAATGGTACATACTTTACATTAAAGAAGTTTCAAAGGAATAAATTGATAAAACATTATATTAGCATAATTAACATAATCGACCTTCCGTAATATTACGTTACAATAAAAACAATGTACGTATTAAAACATAATAGAAAGATAATTAGAACACTTGCAAAATAGTATATATTAAGTGAAATCCCTGCCAAAGTAGGGCAAAGGTTCAGGGATAAGGTAGACGACAGCATAGATGGAATGGTAACTCACTCCCACCTCACATACGTTTATTGATACCTGTAAAGACATTATGGGGCTACCTTGGATACTATAATAATGCACTGTTAGGTTTATTGCATGTCGTAAAGCGTTTCCCCTTTATTACATATAATACATACACACCATGCATACACACATACATATTATAGCAACACATATATAACAAATAACACAACATATATACATTATGTATGCATACATAATAGCATCACGACAGTAGCATAGCATAGCATACATACACATATCATAACAAACATAGATAGCACCATAACATACATACACATAGCATAACGGACATAGATACAGTAGCACCATAACATACATACACATAGCATAACAAACATAGATAGCACCACAACATAAATACACATAGCATAACGGACATAGATCTATATATACATCCATACATATATAGCAAACCATAACGCACACACATACACACCCCATAGCCAGACAGACAGACATAATAAAAGAAGAAGGAAATTAATAGAAGAAAGAAAACGCACGGGGAATGTACCGTTTTTAATTACTCATGTAGGCATATTGTATCTTACACACAATTAGTATATGATAAAACCATGGTGATGAGAAATCATTGGTCTAGTCATCGATACAAACTTTAAAAGTCAGTGATATGATGTAGAATAACAAAAGATAAGAGAATATTTAAGTATGTTAGCTGTAATAAACTGTAAATAAACTAAGTGAAAGACTAGGATATATTTACCTACTATTCATTAAAATTGACAAACATCACATCTTACTGGTTTTGCCCTGGTATATATATATAAACCATTTTGAGGTATGCTAATAACGATTAATGCTTCGTTTCTAATGCCATCATAAGAAGTTTTGTTATAAATACTATTAACATTAGGTCTGATATTTTGAATAATTGTTTAAATCAATATACTATTTAGCATTCTGGCACATATAAAATACCTGTGTGCATGTAAACACTAAAAAAATACATCACATTGATGTTTTCAAAAAAGCCTTATATTCAGTATACACTTATTTAATTAAGTATGATTATACCTCTCTATAAACCTCGGATGTAACCATGTAATTCAACCACTGTTAATATGGCCCCAGTACTTTAGTACTTTGATCTTTTTAATTAGTAGATATATGCAAACTAGCTGTTTACTAGGACAACTAAAACAAGTGTCACAACTGAGTATATCCCTCTGTCACCGTATACTCAACAGACCGTCCTCTGACAGAATATTCTTATTTTTATTCTATATTCTTAATTGTAAACGTTGAGCATTAATTTTGTTTAAAGTAATCGGAGAACGTCATCCGACTTACTGAATTATTTTTTTTATTTGGTGATTTTTATTTCTTTAAGTAAAAATGTATTATCATCAGCACATTACCTACCCATAAATATTCATTAATTGTTTTACGTCTTGGAACGCGCTGTCAGTGTTTCATTCATATCGTTTTGATGCTTTATTAGAGGCAACAGAAATACCAAATTATATCCCCTGTATCCGGTGTAAATAACACTTTGTCTACACTGCCATGTTATCCCGTATTATAAAAGTCTATGTTTAATGTAGCTCCTGCAATTCAGTTTCAATGATAATATAAGAACGCTTCACAGCCATAACCTCGTGTTACAAAAAGTCAAATTGATGTATACTATAGACCGAATTAATGATGTCTTGGTAAATTCTGAATCTGTCCTAATGTAAAGTTATCATTTGAACATATGGTATTGACTTTTATTATATCATGCTACTGACTATATATCCAGAATTAATGATAAGATGATATAATTAAGATATTTAGGAAATCGTCGTCACCTGCAAATTATCGATCATTATAAACCTCCCTTCATCGCATGGTCGCATATGGTTCTTTTTCACATTTATTTATGTACGGAAAATCAGTGCATTGGTTTGACATCGGAACAATGACCTCAAGCCATTTTTTAATGTGAAATGTTTGTTTGAACTGTAAAATGAAAGGACATACTGATTTCCTGCCATCAGGTTCAAAGAGGTCAAAGCTGATACAATATAAAACACTTGATTTCCTAGAAAGTGTTAATGATCTACTTTTACGAAGCTTTTCCTTAAACATATCACATTCATACACTTTTATTCAATTATGCTACAAATCCTAACACTGACTAATCGCCCAAGCATAATATTACGATGATATCAAACTATATAGGAAAACAATAACTTTCCCAACTGGAAATGGATTATGACTATATACATTCATTTGTCTTATGGTCTCCATTTTGAATATTAATATTGGCAATTAGTGAATTTCACTTTCATTTAGTCATTGCAATCGTAACATTGAGGTAAACAAAACTTCAGTTCTGTTTTATCAGTACCTGAGCATACTGAGATTGTGTTCCTTTCCTTTTTACTTTCTCCCACATCAGAGATGTTTACAGTGCCGTTACACAATTTCGTATATTTATACATGCATATTTTATCAAACGGTGACACGTATTCAGGAGATTATAGATGTACATCTGGTTATGTAAACCCGATTTATTAGCATTGCACTAGTTTATTGGCTATGCAACCTGCCATACGTTTCATTTGCCTATTCATACCAGTTGTATCGATACGGATTTGCTGTATCCCGAATGGAACACGCTGTATCAGCCAAACCGTACCAGTACAAGTACATGCGGTTCGTCTCTTAAAGAGTACCACTTAAGGCCAAAATGACGAACTCGAGATATATTGTTTGTCAGCGAAATGTTTTCTTTGTTGAAAACCAAACCAAGATTATGTTTTTTCTCCTGGAATTACATGGTTATTTATTTCAATATATGCCGAAACGAATAAGGTATTACGTTTTTATCCATTTTATTTCTAACACAGAATTACTTTACTTTTTATATCCAACGATATCTTGTATACAGATGCCGCCATCATAGAATAGTCCAAATGCATTGCTTTAGGCGGTGCCGTAGAATTTTAGAACGATTAGTACGCTCTGCATAAGGAACGCACGAAATGTTTCTATCGTTGTAGCTGTAGCTGTCTTAATGATACGGTACAGTATTTAGGCACCCTCGGATATTCAATAATCAGTACCTATTTGATATTTACTAAATATCGCTTAGAACCAATAAGTAATGATATACTGTATGTTGTATTTTCCTTACATTGGCACTCTTCATCATCGATTGATATTGGATTGTATGTATAGCCTACAGTTTTTTTTCAAATGAATGAATTAATTTAAAGTAAAAATGCTTATATTTACTTAATAAAATAGTATATAAGAAACAAATAACTCGTTAAGATGATACGCTAATATATACAGTTTTACTCTTCTTAACTCAAACTTGCCTTCTTTTATTAAATTTCATGGTCCCGACCGTTGGTCCCGATGTGTTCAATGTAACAAAACCTTGGATAGCTCGAACCGCTAGTCTTCAAATAACCCTTATTCTATTAACAGAAATATATCCCTTTCTATAAAATACATATTAACTAAACCGGGCATTTCGATTTGTCGAACAGGTGTGTGGTCTTTTATATTGCTATTTTAGAGCATTGCTATGTACATTTTATCCATTTCTACACACAAGTTGTATTATAGCAATTGATTGTTTTTATCAACAATTAAAATACTGTTCAACACAATAGCCGATATGTCATTGATCTACTTGGTTTAACATAATTTGAGTATTTAACGGAATGATCTGATACCCATTATTCTTCGAACGAATTATTAACTGTTTTGCTTGCAGTTCGACTTAAGGATGTGTCACTGTATTATGTTCGAGTTGACTGCAGACAAATATGTTATGTATATTGATATATACCACCTCATACTGATACATTACATGCCGGTGACTATATATGCATTCTTAATCGTTTAAACTATTCCAAACGAACTACCTTGTCCTTGACTTAATATCGTAAAGACAGTAGTCATCTGATAAACTCTTTTACAGTAAGCCTCCAAGCAAATGGCCATTTTTGTAATAAGCTTTGAGGCGTAATTCAATTTTCCAGTAAACAATTTTACTCTAGCCGTTATTGCTTTACACACTCTGTATAATACGTTTCACTAAATGAATATATATATATCAACATTTTCTTATTTCAAACACATTTTAAAAATCACTAATACATAATGAGAGAGTTTACAACATATACTTGCGATATCTCAATAAGTTGGGATCAAAATGCATCAAGTCTGCACTGTAGGAAAAGTATGACATGGCTGACACATATGTAAAACAGTGTTGTACATGTCTAACAAGTTAATAGTTATCATAACTTCATTGTTGATCTATTGGGTATATTCACCTGAATTAGCGAACGTTTTATATTGAAGTGTTAACTTATATAAAACCTTATATTTCAAAATATTAAGAATCGGTATTCGAATTATATGTTATTATTTTTTAACATTTATTACAGTATTGTATGGCTCAGTAAAACAATCGTTTTAAATTAATATATAAAAAGTATGCAGAGACCTTTCATGGCCAAACGTCAATCAAAATTATGAATTATATGGTCCCCTAGGGACCTGAGGGTTGGGGCAAAAGAGGTCAAATAGGCTAAAACTTCAACAATCTATTTCTAAAATTCTGGAATTGGTAGAATCAAATACTCTTCATAGATGGAATCACGTTTCCCCCTGGGGAGGGGGTCAAGTTTACTATAATTTATAGGTAAAACACATTTTTGAGCATTATTTTGTCATTTGTAATAGAAAATGAGTCAAATGTTGTCAGAATTAACAGTATGAGATGGCCATTGAATCCTATTAACAAATTTTCCATTACTGACCCCCAGGGACCTGAGGGTTGGGGCTAAAAGGGATCAAATAGGATAGGCTCAAACTTCATAAACTTTCTTTTAAAATTCTGGAAATGGTAGAATCAAATCCTCTTCATAGATGGAAATACCTTCAGGTTCTTTACAAAAAATATGAATTACATATGACCCTGAGTCTCATGTTTCCTCCTGGGGAGGGAGTCAAGTTTACCATAGTTTTTATAGGGAAAACACATTTTTGAACATTATTTGGTCATTTGTAATAGAATATGAGTCAAATGTTGTCAGAATTATCAGTATGATATGGCCATTGGATCAAATTAACAAATTTTCCATGACTGACCCCTAGGGGTCTGAGGAGTGGGTCCAAGAGGTGTTTCTTTTAATTCATAAATGCTTTTTAAAGATTTGAACTTTGCAATACTCTGTTTCTGTATCAGCACTCAGGTGACCACCAAGGCCTCTTGGGCCTCTTGTTTTCTTCTGAACTGTCTCCAATTTTTTCTATGAGATACATTGTATTAGTCCATGGGTGGATATTACGTCAGTGATAGTAACCCATCGAGTATTGAGGATGTAGCCAAAAATGATTTCTGCAAGCCTGTGATTTGTTAGTTTTGTTTTCTGAAGTGGCTTCAATTTTACTATGAGATAGTAAAGGGGTGGATATTACGTCAGTGATAGTAACCCATGGAGTATTGCGGATGTGCCTTAAAAGGAATTTTCATTTTTAATTACCTTCCTTTGTTGGTGTTTTTATAAAAAAAAATAATATAGACTAAAATCCTGATATGACTTCAAAACTCTGGTATATTTTCCATAACCTAATGAAATTGGTCTCGTTTGAGAATAACAACAAGAGTTATCTCCCATTTCTCTTCTCTTCAGTTTATCTGCGACACTCCTTCAGGTGTCGCCCAACTATAAAAAGCAATATGCATTATCAATTATATTCGCCAAGACACAGAATTGATATCAATTTAGAAAGATTATTAGATGAAACAACAATCATAATTAAACACATTCTTACATTTTTCGCAGAGAAATATAAGTTTATACAGTGAACATCAAAGCCATATACTTCACCCCAGAGAACATCTTTTCACTCGCTTTTGACCAATCGGAATGCAGCGTTGACAGTAGAGATATCATGTTGACTGTTAGGTCATCAGTTTGTGAACAAACATGACGTCATATTTTGCTCATAAAAATACGATGTATTAATTGCAAGGGCAAATAACTTTGGCGGAACTAAATGTCTTCTGTATACGGAAGCGTGAAAACAAATGTAATCAATAGAACATTCCTCGAGCCCGTGGAAAATATCCACCTCACTCGATGAAATATAACTGGTATTCATCAAAAAACCAGGAATATCCCCTGTATATATCACGAAAGTTTTTTTTATCAAATATTATATAATAGTAGTCTGATGCATGTTTGATCGACAAGACACAGACTTAATACAGTTTTAGATTGATTGATACAGTAAACGAAAAATCATAATGCAATGAATTAAATAAGATACAATATGTATACGTATGTTAGCAACAGAGTATTTTCAAACTATCGGTGTATATGTCTTTGTCGCAAGATTTGTGAATTAATAACGACTTATCAACACAAGATCAATAGGACCAAACCATGTAGCTAAACGATTATATATATAAATATGTGTATATTAAGTGTTTTTTTTAAACATTTAGTGATATGTGCTGAGGTCTTAAGTCTCAAAGGTTCTTATTTATGTGCATTACAATATAGTAGAAGGAGACCAATAATCCTGTAATCTAATAAAAATATAGAAAAAGAATAACAGAAAAAAGCCAAACAAACAAACAAAACAAAGTTAGTTGGTATAGTAGATAATATCATGGATTCGTAACCCACCCCTACTGTTAACAATCCACAAGTGCTTAATTATACGTTTAACGACGTCTTTGATGGTTACTGTCATGTCGGTCTAACCGTTGACAAAATGAATGATGTAATACCTCGGTATGTTGAGCGACAGTATTATCAACTGGTCGAGTGGTTCTGTCAATTGTCTGAGGGGCAGAGTTTAGATATTATATAGCCTACCCGACGTCAGGCGATAGAACGAGTGGGCGGATCTGACAATGTTCTAGAGTTTGAATTAAGGCAATATGGCTGCGCCTGATAAAAAAACGTGTGTGGAAGATCTTATGCTGACGGGGTACTGACGGACAGTAAACTTCGTCGTGAATTACTTGATCTTCATTATAAACTAAATGATTATCTTTTTCATGAGATTAGTAAAATAAAAAACTGATGTTACGAGAGGAGGTTGTCACAAGATTATAAAGAATGTGACTGCACGCAGGACATTTGACCCATTTACCTGTTTATCGGAACCCAAGCAAAATTACCAACGAAGTCTTAAGTTTATAGAATAAGCAGAAATAAAATAATGACCCCTTTATTGGAGAGGAATGTTCATACGCCGCAAACGGTTCCATCGACCATTTGAGAATTTAGAGGCAATTTGCTGCATTTCCACGAAAGGCTTACAGTAACGATAACAGTGTAAGATATATCTACGAGCGTACGAGGTTTGTCCTTGAATGTTTGAAAAACGACACATTCTGTAAGAAATCCATTAACAGCCGATAAATTCGTAGTGAATTAAAAGTACTTTGATAATTAAGAAGTTGATTGATAAAGACACAAACAGAGGTAATCTTACCGCGAGGGGGGCCTCACGGCAGCCATTCCGTTGTTCTTGAATTACATAATGTAGCCTAGCTAACGTGGATTATGCTAGCGATGAAGCAAAAAATTATCCAGTCTATCCTGGCTGAAACACGGACAGCAGCTCATGAAAACCGCGTTATCGCTTTTAATGCCAGAGCTTTCTTTGGAGAAACGTCTATTGTAGAAACTGCGGGTAATAGAAAGTATGGACACATCCTGCAGTTGTTATGAAAACGGTAATACCCGATGAGTTCAGGATATATCTAGTTCTTAGGAGTACGGTAATATCCGATGAGTTCAGGATATATCTATCACATGTGGGTCACACATATCATACGATATAAGCTACGCCCACCAAACAATCAACTCGCGTTTAGCATTATATTGTAACCCAGTATGCAATAGTATTGTGAAAGTTGCGCGGCGAGTACATCACTGTCATCGTCAACGGTTAGACCGACACGACAGTAAACAAGACTATTATTACAGCAGGAGAAAAACATAATGAGTAATATACTGTATCAGTCAGCTAAATATTGCCACAATGGCACAACAATTGCATTTAAAAAGTGTAAATGAAAACAAAATTATTAAAAATGCATGATTAATCTCTGTCGAAATAATTTCTCGATGGCCATTAATATACACCGCAGCCCAAAATAGGTTAAAGTACTAGAAAAAGAGATGCCTTTGGTAATAAATTGAAACTCAATATAATGAAAACTAAACAGTTAAAAGGATCAATAAAAACTGATTGTAAATACATAATTAGTTCTTGTCGATACCATTACTCGATGACCATTGATACACACCACAGCTACAAAAAAGGTATAAGAAAAACAAAATGTATCAAAACAAAATTGATGAATTGAAACCCAGTAGAATAAGAACTAATACATATGGTCGTTCAGCGAAATCATAAAAAAATACGTATTTGAAGGGGAGCGATCATTATTCATGATATATGTCAGACATTATCTTTTCGAGTTTAAAGATAGTAAATCTGATATTATACCAATATCTACAAATATACTAAACTATTCTGTGAGTGTCTTGATCATAAATGTTCTCTAAATCCGTTCCCGTTTGGTCATAAATGTACGCTGCTTTCTCCGTTTATGGGTAAATGTAGGAATAAAAATGTACACAAGTCGTTAGTGTGACGGCTAATTTCGGCGAATTGCGACGATGCGTCACGCCGTAATGCGAAATTACGTTTTCGCATGGTGCATTACCCCACGGTTGCATTACACATTGTCGCATTTTCGCTCATCTTGGCGCAATGTCGCCCTTAACTTGGCGCTGTGTCATATTGTCGATCTTCGCTTGGTGCATTGTCGCACCGTCGCATAACGCATTGTCGTCAATGCGCCATACAACAATGTGCCACGCGACAGTGTGTTTGTTACTTGAGGCATTGTCGCATGACACATTGTCGCTCTACTCTTGGCGCACTGTCGCAAGGCAATTTGTCGCTCTTCGCTTAGCGCCCTGCGACATGACAGGTTCGACGAACCACACTAATGACAAGCATACAGTGACGCTCCTTTACGGTAGTACACCCAGGTACGAACGATATTTATGCAACGATCATGCATTCTAGGTCAAGCAGATAGATATCCAGAGACTACATTGGACAATACACGCGAATATATTCACAACCAATAAAACCCAATCGAAATAAATTGCGATACTATTAGTTTAATTGTATATTCACAACAAATTTTAAAAATAATGATTACTCCATATAAATACGTATCCGTATACGCATGCGTATTCGTATACAGCTTATTGTAAAAAGCCCTATATTTCGGAATTAAATTAACAAAAAAATAACTTTGGTCAAAAATGTTGCATTTGTACATGCGTAAACGAAAGTGCATGTGCGAAAAAAAAGTATCAGATGTTTTGACAAGTGATTTTTGATCGACCAACAGGCCCTTGACTCTATAGGTATACTGTCTTCTTTATATATTTGTAACACTGTGTCGAAAATCAGCCTCGACAGATGTGGGAAGTAATGGATTTTATATAATTGATAGTAAACATTACTATACTGATCGATCCCAGTCAAAAACGTCTCCGTATGCGTATACGTATATCGCTTACTGTAAGTATCCCTAAGTATTTTTCATCCTTTTGAAAGTAGAAGTGTATTTCAATGAATCTATTCTAAGTCCACAAATAGTTCCAAATCATATAAAAGTATAATAAAACGATGGAATATTTGATATTGTTTGCTGTTTTGATAAGTGGTATTATTCGAAAGTACTCTGTAAGGAAAATTGGGAATATTGGTTAGCTTGATGTGAGGTTTTGAGTAAGTATGAATGCGCAACATATTAAATGTACATAGGGATAAATATATTATTTTTTGTGAGCTATCTTAATCGAAGTCTTGATGGTTAAACCACAAACAAAAGAAGTTCACAAATCCAGAAGAAAAGATGGGTAATAATCATTGGCCTAATTTTGTCAAAACGGTACAACAATTACAATTAAATTGATTAATATAAACATATTCATTTAAAATAGGTAATTAAAACTGGTGCGATTTGCGTTGATGTGAGTTGTTAAAACTACGTAATTCCATCACATACAATTTGTTAAGACTTTGTTTATGTGCACGTTATGATTTATTATATATTGAACATGTTTGAGAATGTTTGGGAATGAAAGACTGCTGCTTCCAGTTTTAGTTTATAAAAAATCTAAAATATTGGATAATTCAAAGCCCGCTTAAGAATAAATGTATGACATGGCTCTGATTTGAATGTATTGACCTATGGCTGTTGTAAATTAGAGCTATCTACTTATGACTTTATCAATCATACACAATCAACTCTTTGATATTAGTATAAATATAGATAAAGACTAATTTTATAAAAAAAACATTATAAGTTACATAGTTTGAAAAAAATCAAATACAATGTTAAAACCA